>NC_056745.1:580626779-580676779 GCF_019279795.1 Protopterus annectens | reverse complement strand
CCCTGTTAGCATTTGTGGATAGGATGAATAATATGACAAGTTTTTTAAAGTTTACCTTGAATTATTCTACTGTTAGCATCCCTTATTTAGATATTGAATTGATTAGACTACAAAATGGTTTATTAAATACTAAGGTTTATAAGAAACCCTGTTATAGGAATAATTTACTACATCGGCATAGTATGCATCCCAGATTTGTTTTTGAGAATGTTATGAAGGGCCAGTTCATGAGGGCATCCAGATTGAACCCAATGGAATCTGGATATTTTGCAGAAATTCGTGATCTTGAAAGAAGGTTGTTAGATAGAAAATATAGTAGTAAAGAAATAGATAGAAACATGATGATAGCCCATGAACTAAGGAATAGTAGAGCGCGTCCTTATTTTTCAGAATGGGATGATAATGAATGTATAAAGTCTAATGATGTTGGGAACAGTTAAAAGTGTCCTTGTTTTTTACTAGGGATGTTAAAGAAACAGAAGAAATTATAGATAGATATTGGCACGTATTAATGCTGGATGATGACATAAGTAAAATTGTAGGGAATTACCCTAGATTTATTTATAAAAATAAACCTAGTCTCAAACGTAGGTTATGTTATAAATCATTAATAGAAAATACTGTACCAACTGAAAGCAGGACTAACACATATCCATGTGAGACTTGCAATCAGTGCAAGTATATAAACACAGATACTAAGTTTATACATCCAGTCTCACAGTTAGAATACACATTTCATACTAGAACTAGTTGCAGGAGTACACATGTCATTTATTTGGCTAAGTGCGATGCATGCCCTGCATTCTATGTGGGTAAGACACTTAGACAATTAAGAGAACGTATTAGAGACCATATATACCACATACGCATGGGCAGTTTAAGCTATGCACTTGCCAAGCATGTTATATGTATGGGACCTACACATTTCTTTAGTTTTAGTATTATACAAAAAATTGAACCTAGTCTTAGAGGAGGGGATTTGGACAATTATTTACAAGAGTGTGAAACAAAATGGATTATAAGATTAAGGGCTGATAAAACTCCTCGGTTAAATGATAAGGTACAGATCCAACCCCTGCTGCTGAAAAGAAGGGTCTTGAGACCCAGGTAATTTTGTTCATCAATTGTTAGTTTTTAGTTTTTAGTTATCAGCCCTAACTGATTAATTGTTATGAATTTTAGGAAATATTGCTCACACTATATGTATATACACTCCCATTCATTTTTGATTTTTATACTTGTTGGTGCAGCTTAGTCTTATATTGCATTTAGCTGTATAGATGTTAGAAAATTTAAAGCTCTTAATGAAGTTGAATTAATGTTTTTAATATGTTTTTATAGCTTTTATAGCTTGATAGGTTTTTTATATATGTATTTTATGTAATGTCGTTAGTTTTCATTTAATATAAAGTTTCTTTTTGAATTTTTCAATATTCCTTTAAAATGTAATTGGATGTGTTTTAATTGGATTAATTAACCTATCAGATGGATTTGTAAGCGTTATAAATTCTAATAGTAATACTAGTAGCTGTTGAAGTTTGATAAAGCCTACGGGTGAAAGCGCTTACTTGTCATATATGCTAAATAAATTTCTTTTGTTTTAACTATAAGTGGAGTTTTATGTTGGAATCTGCCTTGCATCATTTCAGATTCTGTTTTATACTCGAACAGTTCGTTTGAATTACAGAGATTTGGCGCCTTTGTAAAAGGTTTTAACTTGGAGAACAACTGCAGTTAATAACCATCGTCACTCCTGCATGATATTTGACTGTTCTTATTTTTACAATATATATATATATATATATATATATATATATATATATATATATATATATATTTATTTATTTATTTATTACATCTGTACATACTCATAATATTTCCTATGCTGGGCGCTGCTTACACTCGCGCAAGCACAGTCACATATGCTTACTGTTTCTTATATATGTTTACTGCCGCTTATAAGTGCTTACTTGTGTCTTATTCATTATGACAGTACCCCTTTGATTGAAATGATCTGGTTAAAAGTCCCATGCGATACTCAAGTTCACTTTTACATGTTATTATGTCGTTTTTACAGCAGCACAACATTCATTCCACATGAAAAATGATATGTGCTATAGTCGAACTTGAACCGTGAATGCCTGTTCGTTAAGCGGATGCTCTAACCACTACACTATTCGTATGCTGCTTCATTTATATGTATACCCATAGTTCATAGTTATCCGTACACACACCTCAACACATCACTGACACAACAAGCATCCATTCTCCAGTTAGGAAAACCGCACCACTACACATGTGCCATTCCCTACTGCTCTGGGCCCGCCCTACATGTTGACTCACTCCAAGTATATTCAGACGTCCCAAACATATAGTCCTGGGACATACGTTCATATAATGGTCAGGGTGTTCATTAAGTCTTCCGGTTCGGCTCGTATCAATGGTGACTGAGATTGCCCTTTATCTGTTTTAAAGTCAGACTTGGCACATGCACACAGTTAGTTTCACTGTTAGCATTCTACCTGTGGTTGGGGATGCAGGAGGTTTGCTCACATCTGGGCGACTTGATATGACAGCACTAAATACTATGGGGGGGTTCCGCTGCTGTTTCCCTTCACATTTGTTATGACTACTTTGTTGTGTCCATGTTCGTTCTTCATGGATATATAAATATACATATATATATATATATATATATATATATATATATATATATGTATATATCTGTCTGTACATTCACATGCATATACACCTACATGTATTTTTACATTGCATATACTGTTGAGTGACCGCCAGTTACCATTGCACATACCCGCTTATGTTTGAGGCACCATATTCACCCTATTTCTGACTGACATTTTTGTGTGCATCATTTAAAATTAGCAGCCCTTGCATGGCTTGGACCTGGGAACAGGAACAGCATAGTCACTGGTTCTACCACTAAACCACCCATGATACATTCTGTATGGATGGTAATTAGGATATATGACGTTACTACAGGTATTCCACAGTACTGGCAACATATGTGACAGTCGGTTGGTGTACATATGTATAGTACATGTTACTGTTCATATGTTTCTGAGAGGCTTATGTATACATTTGCAAGTATACATATTTATGAATTGGACACATACTTGACAAGTACTTATATGCATGTATTTGTGATGTGTAGCTATGCGAATGTAAGTATGTACATTTATAGATATATGACTACATATCTGGAGTTATGCATGGCCATATATATGAATGACCGCATACGGGAGGTACCTGTACCGTTTGTATACAGGGGTTGTGTGCATCATTACGACGAGGAACATGGATGGGGTATACAATTTGTGGACATGTACTAATTGGAAGATGGCTATGGGGAAGCTTCATGGGAACATGTGAAAGGTATTTATTCCCGATAATGCACGTGGGGAGATGCAGGTGTTTAATCCTGGGTCATAGTTTCTGCAGGACCGGCTGGAGGCTGAGCAGAGTTGTGGTCAGGTACTGCTAATCTGACTTTTGCCTGGTAGGGTTGCCACCTTTTCAAATGCCCACTGTGGGACATGTTTTGTACAAACGTTAGAGTTTGCAAGGCAAAACATACCCACAGCCAGTACATAGGACAGAACTTCGCTGTTTTATCTACATAAATGCTTATTCTTGTAGCACTTTAGTTGCTTATTCTGTTTCTTATAACATTTAGGTGTTTCAGAAACAGAATAACTGTTTTATGCAACTATTACATTAAATATAGGAAATATGTTTGTCCTAATATCTCAGGACATTTGCCATTTTCCCGATTGTTATGCAGGACACAACTGGCCATGGAGGGACTGTCCATTGCAAAGTGGGACAGGTGGTAGCCCTAGTGCCCGGATGTCACAAAGTCTAATCTTGAGAACAGACACTTATCCCAAGAGGGATGTCCAAAAATTGTAAACGGCGGACCCCATTCAGCTGGCTATTCAAAAATGTGGTAGGGTTATGCATGCATGAGATACCTAGTTTGCAAGCCTGAGACTGCCTAGGGTGCAACTGCCTACTAGGTGTGGGTAGGGGTCACTATGTGCAGATATGGCTGTGCCAAGCTAGCAGCCCATGTATGGGTGTTTTTGGTGGACGTTTAGCAAGGGGGGGTGTGCTGTGGAGGGGATGATGGGTATTCAATTATGTATCCAGGTGTGTTGGGGTTGGATGGCTCGGTTCAGGCCAGACCATTATGTGGGTGTGAGCTGGTAACATTTCTGTACATGTGTATCGCACATTTTAATGTTCATATGTTTGTGGGATTGTGTTCTGCAGTATGGCCTGTCAAGTTGTATTGTGGATGTAGATGTTTGTTCTTTGGTTTCCTTTCTGATTCACCCACTGCTCCCTTGTACAACTCCAGTTCACCTATTGTGCATCCGACCCAGTCTCCCCTTGGCGAATTATTACATTACCCGTCACCCCCCTCATATTCCACACACACCATCCATCCCTTCTCTGGTTGAGGGCCTATGGCACAGATAATAGAACACATTGCGTACTCTACATATCTCTGGTACCAATATGGTTGTGAGGACAACCCTGGCATATTTGATCTTCCACATGCTGTACTTCACGCACATAGGTACATGCAAATACCTATCTTTCATGACATGGTAGGTAGACCCAGGTAATACCCATTCATCTTTGGGCCTTCCAGACAGGGATGACCTGGACCGCAAATGGGCAGATATTGAGTAAATGCTCTGACCATTGGTAGGGTTGCCACCTTTTCAGATGGCCAAAGTGGGACATCTTCGGGACACACAGATTTTACAGGCAGACACATACCCATGGTCAGTACAAAGGAGAGTACTTTACTTTCATGCCTAAGTGACAGCTTATTCATTTAGCAGTTTAGTTGCTTATTCTGTTTCTTGTAACATTTAGTTATTTCATATACAGAAGTAACTATTTTATGGTATTATTACATAAAATATGGGACATAATTATGTCCTACAATCACAGGACATTTAACATTTTTAATAGTTTTGGTAAGGACACACTGCCCAGAAAGGGACTGTCCCTCACAAAGTGGGACAGGTGGTAACCCTAACCATTGGGCTAGGCTTAGCAGAGGGCAGCAGAGCTCTAACATGCTGCATTTTGCTTCCACTTGGTATAACAATCAACACTACAATGGAATACGGGCACGGGGTTTTAAATGTCATTTGTTCAAGGGATGGGTTCTCAATATTCAGCTACGTGCCTTTTTGTTTACTTTTTATTTTGGTGTTCGCAAAACTGTCTTGTATGCTTTGCATACATTTCAGTATCCACAGACACTGACAGGAGTGATTATTATTAGAGGCAGGCTGTACTAGTCAGCATTTTAGGTTGCGGGTCTGCAGCTGACATGTTCACGCCTCCTTGCAGTGCTTAGACACGCCCCCTGCACTCGCGCACGTTTCCTATGCACATGGACGTTGCGGCAGCGTGCCTTCATTAATATGCATGTGGTGCTGCTGCGCCATCTCTACGCTGCACGGTCGGTGCAAGGCTAACGCTGTCCTTGCGCCGAGCTTCATGAATCTCGGGGAGGGTTTGATTCTTTTTTTTTCTCAATAACATTTTATTGACTTTTGTATCAAACAAAGATACAGAACAATAAATTACATGTAATAAGATACACTGTTGATTACACAAGATTTTCAGTTATTATAGGAATACACCATTCTGTAACACAATCTACTTCTAAAAAAAAAAAAAAAAAAATATATATATATATATATATATATATATATATATATATATATATATACAATATTTACAGTACTGCTGCTAAGCTAATTGTGAAAGAGTGAGGAATCAATAGCTTGATCATTCCTTATGTATGATTCTGTGATGTAATAGTCTTGAGCTGTTAATCCCATACCTATGTTGAGGAAGAAATTTATTTATAGTAACCAGACTCTAGTAGTCTAAGTACTTCTACACTAAACTAAATAACCAATAGTGAAAGCACCCAAAACAACCAATAAGTCCAAAAAGAGTGCAATGGGCTAAAACGAGAGAACAAAAAGCTATAATCCAACTCGATTTATTAAACAGAAATACGCAAAGTACATCATTTTAAATAGACAAATCAAACATTCAATTGGGGCTCATGAATATTCATAATCATTATATACATGATTCATTTCATATATATTTAAAAAATATATTAAAAATACTTTTTTTAAAAAAATAGTCATATTAATAGGTTCATTTTATATGACTATTTTTTAAAAAAAAGTATTTTTAATATATTTTTTAAATATATATGAAATGAATCATGCATATGTATATAATGATTATGAATATTCATGAGCCCCAATTGAATGTTTGATTTGTCTATTTAAAATGATGCACTTTGCGTATTTCTGTTTAATAAATCGAGTTGGATTATAGCTTTTTGTTCTCTCGTTTTAGCCCATTGCACTCTTTTTGGACTTATTACTTCTACACTAAAACTAGACTATTATCAGTTAAATAAGATGTTTTAAAAAATTAACTTCCATAATTTCTGGTAGTAGATGCATTTCTTAGGCTTCATTATGATTACGTTTTGAGATGATATATAGGTTGTAGCCATACATTGGAAACCTTTGACAACTTAGTGTGATCTATCCAGTTTTTGGTTATGTATAATTTAACAAGTGAGCATATAGTGATTAAAGTATGCATTTATAATTTGGTAAGTTTAAGATCTGCAATATAAAGAATTACTAGTTCCCAACACAGGGTTGAATCATGATATCCCATTTTTTTCTAGAAGTATCTTAAGAGAGCCCCATAAATTCTGTGAGTACTTGCAGAACTACAGGACGTGAAGGAGATCTATAAATTAAATTAGACACGCCCCCTGCACTCGCGCACGTTTCCTATGCACATGGACGTTGCGGCAGAGTGCCTTCATTAATATGCATGTGGTGCTGCTGCACCTTCTCTACACTGCATACATATCTATAAATAAACGCATTCTATGAACACCTTCAGGAATGCATGGATCATGCAATCCCAAATAAAACCAAGACCCAATCCTCCAAAGGTAGACGTTCTGTCTGGTGGACCCCAGCCATAAACAAACTATATAATAGAAGGAGGAAGCTACTACATGATAGAGCAAAATCCCAAAAAGGGAAGGCATCTCTGATCAGTATTAGCAAAAAACTACGGGCACTCATAAAATCGTCTAAGGCCAGCTTCGAGAGAAAAATTGCACAGGACACTAAGGATAATCACAAGGCTTTCTTTAGTTATGTTAGGAACCTGGGTGGGAATTCCCAGATATGCTCAGAATTAGTCCAAAATGACAAAAAATACACCGAACCCACAGACATTGCCAGCATCCTAGCTGACAGGTTCAGCGCAAACTTCTCCCCGCCTCCCCACCAAAAGGGAAAATATCTATCCCAGCAGAGTGCGGGGAGGGTTTGATTCTTTTTTTTCTCAGGCCCCCTGACATCTCAGATGCTCAGGTAAGAGCTGCCCTCTCCAAAGTAAAAAACACAGCATCAATGGGACCAGATGGTGTCCCGGGCTGCATCCTACATGAACTCCAAGAAGAGCTAAACCCAAACATAAAACTACTGTTCAATCTCAGCCTTACTACAGGATATGTACCCAAAGGGTGGCGTACAGCAACAGTGGCCCCCCTCCACAAAGGTGGTGCCTCAACCGATCCTGGAAACTATCGCCCCATAAGCCTGACTAGCTTGGTCTGCAAAGCTATGCAAAGGATCATCATGGACCTCATAAATAAAGATATTGGGGACCTACATACACTGGATCCTACCCAGTTCGGCTTTGTTAAGGGCAGATCCTGCCTCTTAAACCTGGTTGATTTCTTTGAAACAGTCACCAAGGCCATTGACGAGGGGAAGGTGGTCCACACAACCTACCTGGACCTCGCAAAAGCCTTCGATACAATACCCCACTCGGGCATTATAGATAAGCTCACCAGCTTAAATATAACCCCCTATGTCACTAGATGGGTTGCAAACTGGCTCAAGGACAGAACCCACATGGTTAGAATTGATAGAGCCATGTCAGACTCCAAACCAGTTACAAGTGGCGTCCCACAAGGCTCAGTCCTGGGACCTCTCTTGTTCGATATATATTTCTCGGAGGTACAGGCCAACACGGAAGGACTGTGGCTGACCAAGTTCACAGATGACTGCAAACTGGGCGCCATAATCGACTCTCCAGCCGACACAAGCATCCTCCAAAAGGGCCTCATAGAAACAGACAACTGGTGCCAGAGCCATGGCCTCAAGCTAAACTCCAAAAAGTGTATAGTCATCCCCTTTGGCAAAAACAAAGTGCCCACAAATTACCACATAGGTGGTAATTCATTAAGTACAGAAGAAGTAATTAGGTACCTGGGGATCCAAGTTGATAGCAATCTCTCATTTGACAACCACGTGGCCAAAGTGGTTAGAAAAACATTTTATATAGCCCACTTAATCATGAAGGGATTCACATCTAGATCAGAGGAGGTCATCGTGCCTCTTTACTCATCCCTCATCAGGCCCATAATTGAGTACAATGCCCCTTTTGGGATGTACCTTACCAGACACCTGCAGCAACTGGAAAGACCCCAAAAGTACCGCACCAAGAGGATCAAAGGGCTCAAACAGATGCCATATGCTGCCTGATCAGAGGCGATCTGTGCCTGACGTATAAAGCCATGTCCAACCCGGAATTAATGGACATGCTGCACCTCAGAAAATCCAAATCCCATTGAGCTACGCGCTCGAGAGACTTGAACCTCACCACTGAAATAAAAAGGACATGCTGGAGGGACAGATCACTCTGGAATAAAATCCCAGTCCAAGTTAGGCAGAGTCCCTCATTGACTCTCTTCAAGAGGAATCTTGATGAGTGGATGGGAGATCGTAGGTTTACCTCGGGTATCCACTTCTGTGTCACTGTTAGACAGAGGCACAGTATACTAACCTCGAAAAAGGGCATAGCAAAATTAATTTAAAATGGGTGGCGAAAGCCAAACACACTCTGGCTAGGCTTATAAATGCCCTAGGGCAGATAGCCTAGTATGAACCTATGAACCTATCCGCCTGAGGATAAGAGCCGTATTTACATGTCAGAGAGGAAATAGGATTACATTTATTTAGAATCATGGGGGTGTAATACACGTTATTATTAATTATCAGATGTGTACCTATTAGTTTTTTTAAATTGAGAAAGATAACAGTGTGGTTGATAGCTTTAAGTTTCTGTTCTTTTGAGATTGTGTTTCCCCTGTTATCCCAAGAAGTGGAGAATAACAACATAGGGTATGATTCTGTCCTTCAGTTATTGGCTAGGCTTGTAATAGTCTTCAGACTGATTGCCTGGGATGAGCCTCTGACAAAAAAAGCTGAGCAAACTATTACGCAGTAGACTAGTGCCATCTCTCAAAAATGTTACCTCCTCAATAGTAAACATAAGATCTAATGTGCTCAAAAAAATTAAGATTTAGTAGGAAACTGTTGCTATTGCTGTCTAACGGAGTTATTATTTCTAACCAGTGAGTTTCCAAATCTAATACCTGACTGCATAGCAGGGACAGCTTTATAGGTTTGATGGAACCAGCATAACTAACATAAGTGGAGGCTACAGCAAAATTTATAGAATTAAAGGTACCCTCCAGAATTAATGGAATTAGCCCAGCCATAGCAAGATTAAAGGAAAAGGCTTTATACATTGTTATGTTTTTCCTTCATTCATTATTTCAGTCATCCATTTAAATAGAAAGCTGCATGTCTGCTTTCAGGAGAAAGTCTACCTGAGAATTAGGTCCAAAAAGTCTAAAATTCTTGTTTCTTGATCAGTTCTTGCAGTCTGTTGTTCAGATATTTTATTGAAATGCTGAGCTATTGTCATATTAAATTCTTTGAAATGCTTATCTATGCAGAATTGTAGATCAAAAAGATTTGATGACAAAATATGAACTGCTGTTATAATTCTAATTGTGTCTGTATTATCATGGGAACTATAAATTATATAATCATTAGCTTACATATCCCTGAAGATATCAATGTACTTTCGAGAGAATGTTTTGTGGGATTCAGAAAGCTTCAATCTTGGTTTCTTTCCAGACACACTAAGGTGTAATCAGTCTATTAATTTAGGAGTAGAGATGGCAATTGTTCAAGTTAAAAAAAAAAAAAAACAGAAACTTGTAAAATCAGCAGACATTTATTTTTATTTTTTTTATATATTTTTTACATTTTCTTATCAAATTAAAATAACATTATTACATAAAGGATGGATATTTGAAAACATTGCTTAAAGCTCTTATGTTGCTAACTCCATTAGTCACATGAACAAAATTATACAGAACATTAGCTATGGAGGCAAGTATATGCATTTTATATATATATATATATATATATATATATATATATATATATATATATATATATATGGGTCCCTTACAGATGATTGAAATTACAAAACGCTGGCTTTCATATGGCCAAACCATATGATCGACTTTTGGAATTTCGAACTTTGTGAACGGACAGCTCCATATAGCGCGGAACGGGAAGATTTCCCTTTTCCGCACTGTAGTGCGATCTTGGAGTTGGTATATTTAAATAGCAGGGTGTGTGGGGGGCTTGCCCCCTGCTAACAACATGTTGGTAATTGTTTGTGTTGTGTTCCTGTTTGTAACAGGTGTTCAAAATTCCAAAAGTTGATCATATGGTCTCGGCCATATGAAAGTCGGCATTTGGAATTTCGATCATCTTTAGGGGACCCATATATATATATATATATATATATATATATATATATGTATATATGTATATATATATATATATATATATATATATATATATATATATATATATACACACACATATATATACAGCCATATGAAAGTCGGCATTTGGAATTTCGATCATCTATAGGGGACCCATAAATATATATATATATATATATATATATATATATATATATATCTTGGCTTAGTGGTTAAGGTCTTCGCCTCCAATGCACAAGGTACAAGGTTCGATCCTGACCTCCGACTAATGCCTGTTTGGAGTTTGCATGTTCTCTCTGTGTCTCCGTGGGGTTTCTCCCATGTCCGAAAAACATGCTGAGTGTTTCCATCTCAAACTCACCAATGAATGGAGCTGTGGGCAGCAGCACAGACTCTACGTGATGCCCAATGGGGGGAAGAGTTGTAAAAAAAAAAAAAAAAGACCAACCACTTTGGGCATCTATTGTGGTGCGCAGTATCCTCAAGATAGGAGAACACGGATCACAAACTGCATGCTGTGGCAGGGCTAGCCACTTGACCGTGTAAAATATGGCTCTAGGTGATTCGGTCATGTTGACTGTCGCCAAAAAAAAAATGGGCATGGGTAGTTACCGGTGATAAGTGGGTTGAGGACCCGGCCTACTCTCTGACCCATGCCAGGGACCCATGCTAATAGTGGGAGGGGACACTGTGCCCCTATTGTCCAGTGTGTGCCCGCCATAAAAGCCCAGCAGCCCTGGGTCAATAGGCTACTGGCTGGCTGGTGTCTAGTTGCCCAGCCTGGGTTACCTGGGATAGCTCTGTTGAGTGAAAGCTGGACATAAAACCAACCAACCTGCCAAACATGAACTGAGAATTGCTACGCTTAATGTAGGTTCACTGACAGGATGCAGCTTAGAAGTGGATGACATGATGATAAGGAGGAGGCTGGACATCCTATGTATCCAAGAGACAAGATGGAAGGGCAGTGCAACAAAGCCACTTGGCTTGGGATCCAGACTGTACTACTCAGGTGGTGGACAGGCTAGAAATGGTGTAGGAATTGTGGTGAGACAGAGGCTTCAGAAGTCAGTGAGGGATATCATTAGAATTAATGACAGACTCATGGCAATCAGACTCCAGTGTAATGATAGGACAGTATTCATAATCTCAGCCTATGCCCCACAGCAGGGTTGTGATAGTGAGGAAAATAGTGCATTCAGACAGCAGTTGCAGGACCTACTAGATAAAGCAGGACAACATGAATTGGTGTTGATAATGGGTGACTTAAATGCACATATCGGGACAGACAGAACAGGATATGAGGACTGCCTGGGTCCACATGGGTGGAGCAATAGGAATAAAGAAGGAGAAGCCATTCTAGACTTCTGTCTGGCAAATGGCTTGATAGTAGCCAACACATGGTTCAGAAAGAGAGACAGTCACAAGATCACATACAAGAGTAGTCAACATGCAACTCAGGTAGACTTCCTCCTAGTAAGGAAAAGGCACTGGGGTAGAATCCATGATTGCAAAGTCATCCCCAGTGAAACAGTCGGTTCACAGCACAAACCAGTAGTTGCCACAATCAGCTGCAAGCAGTGGTCAGAGAAGGCTCTAAGGTCAACAGATACCAGGCTGAAGACCTGGAAGTTGACTGGAGAGAAAGTACAGCAGTTCAAGGAATTACTCAGGGCTCTAGCACCCCAAGAAGAGAAGGAAATAGGTGGAGTTGAAGAAGAGTGGCAGCACCTAAAAACAGCATGTGTTAGGACTACAGAAAAGATATGTGGCCGAGCCAGGTATGGAAATAAGGTACATAAAGAAAGCTGGTGGTGGAATGCAGAAGTGCAGGAAGCAATCAAAAGAAAGAAGGAGTGCAGGAAGAAGTGGGATATTGAAAAGACTGACCAAGCTAGGAAGGACTACTGGTTGGCTAACAAAGAAACTAAGAAAGAAGTTGCAATAGCAAAGAATAGGGCATCAGAGGCACTCTATCAGCTTCTGGAAAGTGACCCAGTAAGGGGCACAGAGAAACTATATCAGGTTGCAAGGCAAAGACAGAAAGATAAAGAAGATAGTCAGACACCCTTCATAAGGGATTCCAGCAACAACCTGCTTACCAGCCCACAGGACATCAAAGGCAGATGGAAGGAGTATTTCCAGCAGCTTCTGAATGAAGAAAACCCCACAGACGCGGTACTGCCCCAGAAACAGCGTACAATGAGAGTAGAAGAGGAGCCCAGCTTAGAAGAAGTAAGAGCAGCACTAAGGAAAATGAAGTCAGGGAAAGCAGCAGGCTCAGATGAGGTCACAGCAGATATGATAAAGATGCTGGGTGAGCTAGGGGATATATGGCTCCTGAGGGTACTAATTGCAGTGTGGAGAGAAAGGCGTATCCCAGATGACTGGAGAATAAGCATACTCGTGCCAGTGTACAAGAACAAAGGGGACATCCACAACTGTGGACAGTACAGAGGCATCAAACTCATACCACATTGCATGAAAGTTCTGGAGAAGGTGATTGATAAACGGATACGCAGAATAGTAGAATGTAAGATGGGAGATGAACAGTTCGGATTCAGATCAGGATGCAGCACAATTGACCCAATGTTTGCATTGAGACAGATACTTGAGAAGAAACTAGAGAAGAGGAGAGAGTAAAAAATGGGCTTTCCTAGACTTGGAGAAAGCATATGACAAGGTCCCAAGAAAGCTGATCTGGGCAGTACTGCGGTGGTTTGAAGTCCCAGAAACATTGGTAGAATTAGTACAGGCTATGTACAAGGACCCAGTGACTCAAGTACGAACAGTGTTTGGCCTCACCGAGGGGTTCCCAGTGGGAGTGGGTGTACACCAGGGTTCAGCTCTGAGCCCACTGCTGTTCATACTGGTAATGGACTACATCAGCAAACAGGTTGGAGGGGTCAGAGCAACAAAGCTGCTGTATGCAGATGATGTAGCAGTACAGGCAGACTCTGAGCTAGAACTTCAGTAAAGGATAGGAGAATGGAATGCAAATCTGAAGGCACATGGGATGAAACTAAGCACAGATAAGACAGTGGTAATGGCAGCAGATTGGGGAAATCAGAAGAAGCTGAGAATAGAGATAGATGAGAAGATAGTGGAATAGGTAAACAGCTTCAAGTATCTGGGAGGGGTGGTTGAGGAGAAGGGTAGTCTGAATGAAGAGGTCAAAGCTAGAATCAGAGGGGCTGCAGCCAACTAGCATAGAGTATCAGGTGTAGTCTATGACAGAAGAATGCCAAAGAAGCTGAAAGGTAAGGTATACAAGACAGTGGTGAGACCAGTACTACTGTATGGTACAGAAACCTGGGCAGTAAAGGCAGAACAGTTGAAGAAGCTAGAGGTGATGGAAATGAAGTGCCTGAGAAAGGTGGTAGGATGCACACTGCAGGAGAGGCGAAGAAATGAGGACATAAGAGTAGAAGCCAAAGTAGCTCCAATTGCAGAAAAGATCAAAGAGAAAAATTACGATGGTATGGGCACATGTGTAGAAAAGCAGAAGACAATCTGGTGAGAGAGATTTGGAACAGACAGGAAGAAGGTAAGAGGAAGTGAGGGTGTCCAGCAAAGAGGTGGATGGATTGTGTGAAAGAAGATCTGCGACAGTCAGGCATGAGTGTTGAAGAAGGCAGGAGAGTGGCACTGAATCGAGAGAGTTGGTGACAGTTAATACGGTACCCCGACCCCATGTAAATGGGAAAAAGGTGGATGATGATGATGATATATACAGCCATATGAAAGTCGGCATTTGGAATTTCGATCATCTGTAGAGGACCCATATATATATATATATATATATATATATATATATATATATATCGAACTACTGAAATATCGAATTTCAGTAGCTCGAGACCAAAGTGTCAAAAATGCACTTGCGCGAAAGTACAGAATCCCAAATGTGAAAATGTTAAATCCATGGTTGTGGAGGTGCGTACGTGCCGTGGGAGGTTCAGGTAAGTGATGTTTTACTAGGGGTTTTGGCTAGGGATTTTAGTGTGTGTTGAGTGTTTTTGGAGTTTTGCGGTGTGGGTTAGGGTAGGTAGGTAAGATTGTGAGTGTGTAAGTGTTGAGGGTGGTGGTATTTGTACATATGTGACGTGTTTTTGTGCAACAGGAGTGTAGAATGTGTAGTGGTGGTTTTGTGTGTTTGTATTTTTAGTGCAACCTTGGAATTAATATATATAAATAGCTTGGGTGTGGGGGGGTGCAGGGGGGCTTGCCCCCTTCTTATATGTCTGTGTGTTTGTTTTGTTGTGTTTGTGTGTGTTTTGTTGGTGTGTAGTGTAGGGAGGAAGGTGTATTTGTGCTTGTTTGTGTGTGTAGTGTGTATGTGGGCATTCGCGATTTTGAATTTTTACTTTTGGGGTTTCGTTTTTTTCAATGTTTGGCTTTGCAGTCTCGAGATACTGAATTTCGATGCTTCAGTTTTTTGGGATTGTAAAGTGAAACCATATATATATATATATATATATATATATATATATATATATATATATATATATGGGATCTGGACACAAGCTTGACTAGCATATGTCCGAATCACAAAACATCGAACAAACATACACGAAAGCACTTGACATCGACAAGCACTTCTGTGTATGTGTGCTGTTTTGTAGATCGGACTACAGTGCAAGTAAAGGAAAATTCCCTTTTCCCCACTGTAGTGCGATCTCGGAGTGAGAATAATAAAGTAGGGGGTATGGTGGGTGCAGGGGGTGAAGCCCCCCTGCAGAAACGTAGATTTTTGTTTTTTGAACCACACATACACGGAAGCGCTTTTCGATGTTACTCGCTTTTGTGTATTTGTGTTCGATGTTTTGTGATTCTGACATATGCTAGTCGGGCATGTGTCCTAGACCCATATATATATATATATAATATATATATATATATATATATATATATATATATATATATATTTGTGTGTGTGTGTGTGTGTGTGTGTCAGTTAATAATAATTATATGTCATTTGTGAATATAAACATAATTCATATGCTTTTGTTACAAATGTATTAGAACTGTATGTCATATAAGATGGCTTGTACAAACATGCATGCTGAAGAGGTATTTTACAAAGTGTTATTTAAAGATGTAACAACAGCATGCCCTACTGGATTAGAAGAGAAATGTACCAGCACTATTGCAATTGTTTAGAAGTATATATTTTAACAAAGGAAACTGGAACACAAGAGGTTAACTTCAGAAAAATAGCTGAAATTAAATTACCTTATGGCCACATAATGAAAGGATGTTATCGTTCAGTTTCATTGCAGTAACAGAGTAACAGACAAAATGTCTAGAACTAGAAGTTTTCTGTATTGTCTTGGAAGTGGGCAGGAGTGTGCCACTGAATCAAGAGAGTTGGTGACAGTTAAAACGATGCCCTGACCCATGTAGAAAAAATTGGAAAAAGGGTAGGCTGATGATGATGATGATGATGACATCCGGGATCTGCATTAGATCTAAGAAAAGCCCTTGTCTATGTATTTTCACAAGCAGATGCTAAATGCTACCAGTGCATCAGTGGGGATTTTCACCTGCAATAGAGTCAGATGACAAGAAATGATGTCATTCTGCAAACTATCTCACCAGTAATATCTGAGATATTAATTTGAGAAGTCTCTTGGTGACAGACTGCATTCTGTGTACAACATCAAGATCCACTCACCACATCTGCCTTGCTTGCTCTGAAGTAAGTTATTAGGGTACAGTAATTCTCTTAGATACAGTCATTAATACAGCAAAGCTTAGCTTAGACGTTTTTCTTTATTTATTTGAGACTGTCCTGCAATGTTGTTTTAAATATTTCCTGTGATTTTGAACTCTGATGTAACTCTAAGTACATACTGAGTATTTTATTGTTCTTTTATTATTTATTAAATATATTTAAACCTTTCATTGTGGCTGATCTGTGTAGAGACATATTTATGTTCTGAGAGTACATGCATATTTATTCAGTGACACTGTGTAAGTCACTCCTAATAGCTTTGCTTTTGGTTAAACTGCCATTTGTATTGATAGTAACATTACACAGTAACATTGGGCACCCTCTGTTAACGGCCTTAATGTAGCTGATAAAGAGGTGGCTGGTAGCAGTAATAACTACCTTATAGTCAGGGCAGAAGGGGGCATAGCTAGTAAACCTGTGCCAGCCTTTCCCAGGTGTGTGCCTGTGTGTGTGTGTGGGTGTGTGTGTGTGTGTGTGTGTGTGTGTGTGTGTGTGTGTGTGTGTCTGTGTGAAATAAATCTCCAGGAGTGTGTCAGCTGCTTGGGTAGGGACACGAAGCACTGGTTGGACAGAGAGAGAGAGAGTGTTGGAGGTCTTCTTTGGCCACTCAGCTGAGATCTCAACTCTATAGTTGTGCCAGTGGGGAGTCTTAATGGTGATCTGTAGAGAGAGGGAGAAACCAGCCCTGGGCTGACTGTGGTCTCTGTTTTCTCTTAAGGGAAATTGCACTTGATGCAGTGAACTACATCTGGAAATACTGTGTGTGTACTTGTCATCCTCCCAATATATGTTCCCCACTGGTGCTAGTGGTGAGGATTGACGCTCCTTGATTACTGGGTCACTATATATATATATATATATATATATATATATATATATATATATATATAGTCTCTATCGTATATGTTCTTTTCTGTGCAGATTCAATATCAATATGCATCATGGGGGGGGTATGTAAACAGTGAAAAGGTGGGGAGATTCAAATTAATATCCTACATCAGGGGCATTGCCAAAATACATAAGCCAGGGGGATAAATAGCAATTACTGACCTAAACATGAATACATAAACATAACATACAAGATCACACTCATATGAATGTGCACTTATGTGTATGCACATACACACAGACACACACACGCACGCACACACACACACACACACACACACACACACACACACACACACACACACACACACACACACACACACACTCACAATTACACATACACACTGTTTTCTTTGTGTATGCGGCTATAGTTTTTGTGTTTGTCATTAAGAAAATGATTGGAATTTGAATAAAAAAGTCTGCAGATAGCCTGCAGAGAGGTGCAGTGTAAAATATTATGTGCACACCCTCTTAATCGTATTATAAGCACATTTTATGGTTCTATTACTCTTTCTAGTGCTAAGCAGACTGCTTCTGCAATATGCTCCACATTTTGCAGTTTTATTGCATTTGTTAAAAGCACACTGTCAGTTCTTGATATGCACTTTGTATACCACTGGCATTGTTACTATTACTGTATATTGAAGACAACATGTAGAATAACAGAGCAGAGACAACATTCATATGCATGTATACAGAACTTCATTCAAAAAGGTTTCTGCCTCATTGCACATGCATAAGCCCCATCATCCATGAATATCTTAATGGAAAAGCTGTGACTGGCTTCAGTGTTAAACAGCATCCCTATCTACTATTAGTGATCTCAATGGATGCGATAGAGACACTGGATGGCACACAAATATGTGCACTTTTGTGTTCATTTGTCATACTTGCTGCAGCGTGTTCCATTTTACCGTTTTGGTCATGTTCTATAAGTTTCCAAACAATGTGGAAGCTGGCTCAGACTTTCACAAGGAACTAATAGACATTTTAAATGACTGCAGGTTAACCATTATTTGGGCTATTGTTAAAAATAATGAGAAAACTATTAATGAATTGCATAAGGACATTTTGAATTTAAACAGATATATTCAGGATGATTTAATGTTTACTTTGAATGACCACAAGTATAAATATTTTGTTATTTTTAAGGATGTGGATAAGGCTGTTGAGAAAATGAAGACTAGGAAATTATCTAAGTTAGAAAGGGGGGAAGGCAAACCCTATGAACTTTCCCTTCCTAAAGGAAGGAGAAATACTATGCAGGGTACTAATGGGGACCAGCATGAACATCATAACAGGGGGATGAATGCTAATGTCTATCAGGGAAGGAGTGCCACTTTAGGACTCCAGCCCTTAAGAAGGTCATCATGTTTACAGAATTTGAACCCCCGTCCTACATATGCCTAAGTTATAAACCAACAACCTCAGGGGCAGTTTCAACGGTCAGAGAGTTATGAAGTACAGAGGGGTAAAAGAAGGTAGTGACTCCTGGGGCTTCACTTAAAATTGAGGGTAGTACAGTGTTTTCCCCTGTTTCTCCTTCACATGTTGTTCACAAGAATGGATGTATAGTTTCTTTTGACAACTTTCATGTCCCAGCTATGGGGGTTAACACAAGTGAACTGATTTTAGACTTAAAGTTATTTGTTAGGAAGCTTAATTTAGAGGTGATTTTCAGAGGTGCTGCTAATGATTATGTTTCTAGTAGGCTCTGGAAAAACAATGTTGCTAATTCCCCTTTACATCCTATGCTTAGTAATTTTGAAACTCTGGTGGACAACGATATGATTTTTTTCTAAAAAGAAAAGGAAGCTTTGCAGTAGCCAAAGGTAAGTGTTCTTAAAGACAATGATCTTAGAATTATGAAACCCGACGGGGGGGATTATGGAACAATGGTCCTAGTCTGCCAAAATGCTGGAAATTTTGAATGCTGATAATAGATATATCCAAGTATCAGGCAATGAAAGTTTTATAGCCTACAAAAATATTGACCTGTATTTAGAGGACAATCTTTTACAGGGGGCTATTGATAAAGGACTGTATGATTTTTTTAAAGGTAGAGAAACCTTTTATACCCAGTATTTTCGGCATTCCTAAAGTTCACAAAAGCACTGCTGACCCCCCCCCCTTTTGAGGCCTATTGTTTCATCCTCGGGGTCCAAAACATAGCCACTACCCATTTATGTGGACACCAAGTTGCAACCTTTTTATAGGCTGTGTAACCACATATTTGTGGACTCCTGGGATTTTTGGTTGGGAGTTTCGGGAGTTTGGAATTTGATCCAGGTTATTATTTTATTACCACTGACATATAGGATCTTTTCTCTGTTATACATTATGCCTACAATGGTTTGAGGAAATTGTGGTTGAATTTGAATTCTTAAGCCCCATTGACTTTAAATTATTTTTGGAAAACACAGAATTAGTGCTTAAGAACAATTTTATTTACTTCAAAGGTGAATATTACCAGCAAATGGATGGTGTGGCTATGGGCGCTGGATGTGCCCCTATATTTGCTAATATAGTGTTATATTGGGAACAACATTTTTGTTCCCATCGTACGTTTTCAACAGCATCCAAGCATACTGTCATTGTTTGGATGACATATTTGTTGTTTGGAGAGAGTATGTGGAGGAAATTAAGGCCTTTATGGCATTTATTAACAGCATCACTGAGTTTCTTACTTTTACTCATTATATGGAGAGTTTACACACTCATTTCTTGGATGTTAGAATTTTTAAGGATGTGCAAAACTGTAGGTTTGTATCCAAATTATACAGAAAGGACCATTTTTCTAATTCTTATTTATATTTTAAAAGCAATCACACCTTCCACCAAAAGAAAAGTATAGTTAAGGGGCAGATGGTGAGGGCTGCAAGAATTACTTCTGTTAAGGAACATTTAGTAGAAGAGTTAGATTTTATCAAATCCTTATTTCTGGCCAGGGGTTACCCCAAAACTCTTATCAAATCATTAAAATATGAAATTCTTGATGGATGGGGGAGCAAATTTGTACCCCTGATTAGTTCACCCCAATCAACACCCAACACAAGTAACACTATTTCTCATGATGATGGGGGGATTGTGACACAGAAGGAACTTTGCAGACTGGGACCCTACCTAGTGCTCAGGTATAATCAAGATGCGCAGGAAATTAGAAATATTTTTTAAGTACTGGGATATCTTTGTATCTCTGCCTAATAGCTTAAAAGTGTTTGAGAAACCATTAAAATGTAGTTATAGGAGGGGGTCCCAATTTAAAGAATATATTTGAAAAGGGCACAAACTTTTCTGGAAGGGGCTATTAATAGACCAAAATATTTTACATTTAAATGTGGGAGATGCCCACAATGTCATTTTATTGCCAACACTGGACAGTTATCCCTTCTTGGGTCCGACATTAAACTAACTCCTGCTGGATATTATAACTGTTTTTCCAGTGGAGTGGTTTATTTAGCATTTTGTGTTTATTGCCCCAAGAATCCATTGCTTTATATAAACACAGTCAGGCATGTAAAGGGGCTGATTTTAGATTTTGGGTGTTGGAACAGGTTATACCCCATGAAAGAGGGGGTGACTGGGGCTTAAAATTGGAATACTATGAGTTGAGGTGGCAATTGTGTTTACATGCAGGAGCACCACCAGGTTTAAATGATTACTTGTCCATTATTCCAGCCCTCAAGTTGAAAGCATTAGAGTTTTGAAAAATATGTTAAAAATATGTTCCACATGTTTTATTTATTTAACGCAGTCATACATATTTTTAAATGTGTTTATTCATAGACAATATATTCAATTCAAATGTTTTATATGTGATATTTTACATTTTTATCTTGTGTATTGTACCTTATTTTATTTTAGTTATTTTATTTTGTTTTTACCCTGTGTAATCTACCTTGTCTTACTGTGTATTTCTCTTGTCCCTTTAAGACTGGAATGGTTATTTATTATGATAATTTCTTACTACCAACAGGATTGTTTTAGTTTTATTTAAGATAAATTGTCAGTGGATTTTGTTATTCTGATGAAGTCTCTGGTGCAGGAAATGAAAGTGCTCAATAAATAAACTTTATATGTGTATTTTTGGTTGTCCTGGTGTTTGTAGCCAGCCTGGTTGTTTTGGTGATTTAATATTCTATACTGTTTACTGTTGCTGTGTAACTCATCGCTTTAGCACACTGATTTGGTACCACTGGGATTGGTTAACCTATGTTCTACACACCTGTGTCTGCATTGCTACATGGCTCAGGGTCAGGATCTCAGTGCATAGTCATTAGTTTTGTGAGTCATACCCAGCAGATTATTCTGCTGAGCAACCTCATTTATATACAATATACACAGATATGCTTAACACTTAACTTATTTCACTTCATTCTCAGTCTAACCCTATGTCTTCTCAGTCTTCCTTTTCTCTCATGCTCACCTCCCATCTCTTAGCATTACAGTTCCTTCTAAATTACAGCTACCCACCATATCCCCTTTTACTGTTGATTGTGTTTATCTCTACATCTTTGTTTCATCTTATATGCTGAATATTTTGTATAATACAATGTTCTACTAATGTTCCCTTTTTATCTTTTGCTACTTTGTATATATACTATACTCCTTTATACTCTACTCCCATTTCAGTCCCTCAAGTTCAAATTCCTCTAATTAGTATAACAAAGCAATTTTTTTATAATTGTAGTCTTTTCTTCATTTCCTTATATAAAATTGTCTAGCATTTTAGTTATTTCTCATGTAACTTGCATTGTATGTAACTGTTTCCAAGTGTTCTCTTTACTTCTTCATGTATACTTTTGCTGTAATCTTGCATGCATGGATCTCAGTCTGTAATTATTAAAATGGATTCTTGCAACTAGTCAGAATTTCCCAGTAAACAAAAGCAATTTGCAGTAGTCCTGTTTCACTTCCACATGCACTGGGTATTTGTGAATCTCTTAGTTCTGTGGGTGGGAGATTTTCACTGTGTAGCAGCCCTATGCGTTGTAGACTACTTTTACAAATCCTGGCCAATATACTCCATGGTAATGTCTGATATGTTACAGTCTGCCAGTGTGATAGTCAAACAACTCACAATATTGTTTGTATTTTTTCTCTTGCAGATTTTTTTAATTAACAAATACACTTTGTTCCACACAAAGCAATAAGCATGTTCCTACTCGGTATCAACAATGTCTTATCTCTGATTCCTTTCTAGTGTTGTATGCCCTGTGTTATTAGGAACCAGTGTAGTACTTGTTGCCTTCCCCAGACACCCAGATCTGTAGCACATTTTAATGAAGTATTTTGTGCAATGATGTAGGACTTGGCCCAGCCATTCTTAAAAAACAGCCAGCTCTTCTGAATATATTCTTTGTATTCCTTCCACCTTACAATCCCTCCTTCAGATGCTGCTCATCTGCCTTTTTCATAGGTTCATGGGTACTTACTAGGCTATTGATGTGCTAGGATCCAAGAAAGCCTAGCCTTACAGTCCCATGGTAGCTTTTAGAATTTATATTTTGCATACAAATAACCCAGAGGGGACAGAGCAAGGATATGTTGGAACATTTACTTGTTGCTTCTACCCACAAAGAACGTAGGTGCTAAACCCATGATGAAATAAAAATAAAAAAGAAAGAAAGAAAGAAAGAAAGAAAGAAAGAAAGAAAGAAAGAAAGAAAGAAAGAAAGAAAGAACTGGTCGCTGTTGTTGGTAGTGTATGACAAAACACATCACACAATATAACTAATTTCCTTTTCATTTATACTTTTAAAATAAATTACAGACATGTTCACATATATATCCAACTTAAAAGGAAAAAAAGGTGGTGGTGGGGGGGGGGGCAAAGGTGAAAGAAATAATCACCAAAGAGTGAAGAAAACAAAAATGTATCTCACATATAATCAGTATCAGAAGAAGATCATTCTCCATCAAAAGATTAGACATCCATGTATAAGTTTCATCGATCTTGTAAAAGAAAATCTGGGAATGGATTAGTTTCATATTTGATAGAATTACTATCCTGCTAGCTGAGGTAGTTAGCCAAGCAAGTATTTTATTAGTAGGTCGGAAGTTATCCACAGATTCTATCCTAATTTCTTCTTGAGTTAGACTAAATGATCATTTTTCAAGTAATGTTTGGTCAGGACACACACACTGTCCACATTTAACTTTATCTTCAAATATTCACCAACGATAACAGTGGTCTACAGGTTCTTCTAAATAATGTCAGCATCTAGTGAGCATTTTCTCCTTGCAAGTTCTTTCTTATGAAATTCAAAGGCTCCTATTGCTTATTTTCAATATTAATTTATACCTCAGCATTAAAACCATGCCAGAGTCCACAGAACATCTGCTGCTTTTTTCCAAATTGCATCTGATCATATTCCTTAATTTCCCTTTTTTAAATAAAAAAAAAGTTGATAATTGTAGGCAATGTGTGCTATGAATGTTGCCCACAGAACATGATATTTCATATAGTTTATCTCAGAATTCAATGCAGTAGCACTATATGATTAAAGGATATGATGTCTTAGTCCAGCTGCTATGCCTAAACTCATTAACAATTTTGAACTACAGAATGTCACACCTCTAGCAGCCTATGCAAAAATACCCAGTGAACATTAAATGCTATTTAAAAGGTGCAATCATCAATGTTGTCAGTAAAAGTGTTCTTTAAAGTGGCATTATTCAGCACATTCTCACCTTGGGATTTAGAAAATATCACACTGCATGCACTGAGAGATGAGGTCAAAAGAGACTGTTTTCACGAGACTGGGAAATGTGATTCAGAGACACATGAACCACAATGAAGAAATACTTCATTATCTCTTAATCTGCATGTATCTGTATCTCATGATGTTACCAATAGACCTCATGATGTTACCACTAGACCTAATCAGCATTTTCCTGCCTGTTTGATTGTGTGACTGCTTGGGTCACAGTACAGAGGTTAATAAGGGGATAGGTAGGGTAGGTGTTTGTAGGTGTGTGTGTGTGTCTGTGTGTGTGTGTGTGTGTGTGTGTGTGTGTGTGTGTGTGTGTGTGTGTGTGTGTGTGTGTGTGTGTGTGTGTGTGTGTGTGTGTGTGTGTGTGTGTGTGCTTGACTACCTGAGGGGTTAGTAAGGGGATAAGGGGACAGGTAGGGTAGGTGTTTATGTGTGTATGTGTCTGTGCGCGCATGCATACACACACACACACACCCACACATACACACGTGCACCTGAGACCACTAAGCCCTTACCCTTATGCATGCATTCACATATGCAGCCACAAACATGCACACATGCACACCCCACCACTTCCTTCCCACTAAACTCCCCAGCACTTACCTCTTATCTCACCTCTTGACACTAATGGGTGAATGTGAACTTACTGTAGGCATTTTGGGGGGGGGTCACAGGGTTCATTAGAACTGGCTACTCTACTGGAATGCTTCAGTAGTATATAGCTCTGCCATAGACACGGCCCACTGTGGTGATCCTAAACACCATGTAGGATCATTTTGGTGGGTTTATCTCTGAATCAGAAAGGCTCACCACCTCTTGTTGCAGTGCATGTTTTGACCTACCACTAGTGCCAGCCCTTTCTGAATCTGGTCCATAGTCTTTATCACTACTGTAATATGTTATGTTGTACACAAACCAATAGTTATAATTTTCTCTAAAGTTTTATTTTCGAATCTTAGAAATTGTACAGCCTAGTGTTTTTTTGTTCAGCCAGACGAGTTTACAAATTACAGCAAGAAATTGCTTTCTTTATGCTTTATATTGATAAATTAATAAAATAAAAAATATGCATATTTGTATAATTGACAGTAAAAAATAGCATCAAATATTTTTCCAGATTTAAACAGCTTACAGTGCATGTATCAATAGACATAAGGAAATATTTCACACCTTCGTAATTACTTTCAATATCTCCAGTATAGTATATGTAAAGTTGCTAAGGTTAAAAAAACGTAACAACAGTAGGTCCTGTTAGACAGAGAAGGAATATACATGTCAGACTGTATGTATATATTGTAACAAATGCAGTTAATCTCAAGTCCAGTTAGTTTTGGAAAATCCTTGAAATTAAATTAGCTGTTAAGCTGAATGGAACCAGAGATGATAGGTCTGGAAGAAACCCTTGTTCATTAGCTCAGTAAAAAGAGGGGCAGCTCCAGGGCACTCCCATAAACATTTAGATGTGTATTGTAGCCATCTATGCTAAATCCCTGTCTCATCTTCAAAGGAGGATACTGTGGGAACCTAGAGTCAGATAACCAGATGAGGTCATTCTGCCGGCCAATTTGGAAATTATGTTTTAGATATTATGTGGGAAATCTCTCAGTATTCAGTATTCTGCCTTGGGCCTGACAACAGGAAGGACCATTCACTACATCATTTGCCTTGCTCTATTAAATAAGTAGGGAATAGTAATTCTAGATTCAGTCAGGAAAATGTAGTGAAGCTTAGTTTAGATATTGTTTTCTTCTGAGTCTCTTCATCAATGTTATTTTCAATATTCCCTGTGATTTGAACTCTGTGGTTTACTGTAAATATATATTCAGTATTTTCATGCTCTCTTATTATTTAGTATTAAATATATTTAAAACTTTTATTGTGGCTGGTCCTTTTAGAAAGTATTTAACCTTTGAGAGTGTTTATATTTATTTGGTGACACTGTGTGGGCCACTCCTGAAGGCCTAGCTGTCTTGGTCAACTACTACCATTTGTATTAGTATCAATATTACACCATATAATAGGACATCCTTTGTTAAAGGCCTTAGAGTAACTGATTTTGGAGTGTCTGTTGGCAGGGATAACTACCTTATACTCTGCACAGAAGGGGGCACAGCAGGTAAATCTGTGCCAGCCTTTCTCAGGTGTGTGTGAAAAGTCAAATTGCACTGTGTCTGTGTGTGTGTGTGTGTGTGTGTGTGTGTGTGTGTGTGTGTGTGTGTGTGTGTGTGTGTGTGTGTGTGTGTGTGTGCATCAGCTAGATGGAGCATGGGCACAAAGCACTGGTTTCACAGAGAAGGTGCTGGAGGTCTTAGCTTGGCCACTTGGATGAGGACCTAACCCTACAGCTGTACCAGTGGGGAGTCTTACTGGGAACCTGGTGGAAGACAGATAGAGAAATCCAGACCCTGGGCTGACTGCATCTGGAAATACTGAGTGCATCCATTTGTATTCCAAGTAAATGTCCCTTTCCATTGTCAGTGGTGAGGACTCAGGCTCCTTGATTACTGGCCCAGTGTGGAACGTCACAACCTTTAATGCAGGAAATCCTAAATTAAGAATCTTAGTACCATTTTATTGCTTAAACTTTTCCCATATAGTTAAGGAAGACAACTCCTAAACTATCAGGACACAATAGACAGCTATTTGTGTTAAATGGAAGTATACAAAAAGGCACTATAGTTGTAAAAAATGAACTATGTCAGGAGCCTGATTCAAAAGACTTGTTTAAATGACCAGTGACACTTAAAACAGGTGTTTTAGAATCTGGTTCCAGTAGTAATCTTGTTTATAGATAGAAACACTGCTTCCCAAACAAAGAATCACGTTCAGTTCCACCCAGAAGGAAAACTCGCTGTTAAACAATAATACGACCTTTATTGTAAGCACATAACACACATAGACTTGGTAACAGTGACGTTACTAAGCGAAAAAAATAATAACTTTCCAGCAATAAACTAGAAGAGCATAAAGTAGAGTCCAGCATGTTGCTGATCAAGCGCTTTCATCCACCATACTGTGGATTTCATCAGGATCTATATGTCTAAATAATGCGTTTTTACTGTCTTTTCTCTTAATAGCATATAGATGTTCATATATCCTTCTCTTGAATAATCGTTCAGTCTTACCTATGTAGAAGTGTTTGCAAGTATGGCATATAGCCATATATATAATATACTTGTTATTGCAATTCCCCCTTCTAAATGTTATTCTACTCCTATTAATATTCTCTAGGACACTAGCCAACTAGCTGACGCACACTTCTACATAGGTAAGACTGAACGATTATTCAGGAGAAGGATATATGAACATCTATATGCTATTAAGAGAAAATACAGTAAAAACGCATTATTTAGACATATAGAAGCTACTGACAGTAGTCACAGTTTTAAATTTGCTATTATTGACAAAGTGCAAATAAGTATTAGGGGAGGTAATACAAAGGTGTTATTATCTGAAAAAGAGGTAAAATGGCAAATATTGACGGATGCGTCCACCTTACCTGGACTAAATGAATATATAAGCATCAAACCTATTTTACAAAATATGTTATAATAGGTAGGATTAGTAGAATATTCTTTATACATTACATATTATATATTATTAATTTAATATTCCCTCAGCTTAGAATTTTCTGGTTTGAGTTGAGTAGTATGTGTTAATATCCAAGGACAAAGGGATTGTTAGATATTAACACTATGGAGAAGAACATTTAGATTTATCAGTACATATACTTCCATAGATTTAGTTTTCTCTCAAGGTATGAATTTTTAACACACATTTTCATACACACATTTATATATATATCTCATATATATATTTTTTATACATTTGCATATATGTATTTTTTATGTATACATTATGCATATACATATATATCCTTTATATATTTTTATAACAAATTATATGACTGAAGTTATGTTTTTTAAAAATTAATTGTTTTCAACGAAAACATTTTATCATTTTAAATCAGTGATCAGGCAATTTGTTTCTTTACAAATAATAGCATAGTATTTTATTCAAGTACAGCCCCAGTGAATTTTAAATGAATCAAACGTATGTATTGGAACACAATGAGGTAATGAATACTCAGGTTCCTTTTAGTTTGTATAAATCAAATAGTTTGCTAACATTTACAGTTTGAATGTAATTTGTATTTATTATGTATTATATTATATCATATATAGACATTTGTTAAGTATTGTTTGAATGGAGTTTGGCGCCAAAAAGATTTAAAAAGGTATAGTTAATTGATTAATTGATCCTGATGAAATCCACAGTATGGCGGATGAAAGAGCTTGATCAGCAACACGCTGGACTCTACTTTATGCTCTGTTAGTTTATTGCTGGAAAGTTATTATTTTTTTCGCTTAGTAACGTCGCTGTTACCAAGTCTATGTGTGTTATGTGCTTACAATAAAGGTCATATTATTGTTTAACAGCGAGTTTTCCTTCTGGGTGGAACTGAACGTGATTCCTTGTTTATAGATAGGCCTTACACCAAAGTAGGTCACTTAAACTAAGAGCAAGTCTTTCGTCCAGGACAGACTTACACTGAGAGCAGCTCTTTTGGAATCTGGTGTCACATATGAGTCTACAGCTCAATGTTATAAAGACTGTATATTTTCTATCTGTGGAAATTTTCTTTTATGTCTGTCAGGAAATAAATATCTTCTATACCTTCTATAGAGTTGAAACCTTTATCTTATGTCTGTCAGGAAAGAAATATCTTCTATACCTTCTATAGAATTGGAACCTTAATCTTTTAAGAAATGTAGGGAAGTGAGAACAAAGTAAAAATATTCATTAATCCCAAGAAATAGTCAAGAGGAATAAATCTTCAGCTCAAATGACACAAGTGCAAAGTTTCCAGACAGTCAGAAACATTTTTGCTTTATATCTTCTAATGATATAATATCTCCATGAATTTATAAAATACACATTCATAATTTTTAATAAGGCATGGTTTTCATTCTATTTATTTTTTTTTTTGGTGTTTTAAGAATGTTTTGTTGCATTGAGGAATAAACCTTGCCACAAGTGATAAAGTACATAGCTTACATAAGTCAATTTCCTAAAAGCTACTGTGCTAAATTCTTATTAATAATTATATCTAGCAACCCCTATATATCACCTTCTCATAACAATCTAAAATGCTTTTAAAGTTTAGGGATGTGGTATCTATGCTTTTTGGTGCATTTGTCTACTTATCTGTAGGCTAGAAGAACATACATCCTCAATGTGTTGTGTAAGCAATAAGTCATCAGCTTATACATGGATAAATAAAAGCGGCCCAATATGAAATAACAGCAAAGACCTCCAAGACAGTCATAATGTTTTCAGGGATCTAGATCAAGACAAAGAGAATAAAATAAAGATAAGGGCAATTTTGTTTTCCCTTTGGTCATTAGACAATCCCTTCTGAAATTAGTATATAGTATATTATTATTAGTATATACTAGTATATAAACTATGTATAAGCCACAATAGTGAATAATGCTAGTGAGTCAAAGGCATGAAGTGTAGAATTAAATGGTTTCCTTCCCATTAATAGTACACAAATAATGAGGAAGTCAAAGCTTTCAGTTCTTCTTTCCTAGTCCGAGCAAACCATCATGTAATGAAAGTACCCGAGCAGCATGCAGTTTTGTGTTTTATTGTTCTTTACCACAAACATTGTTTAAAAACTGTAAAGCATGCCATTTAACAAATATTCAAAAACCAAGTATAAGTAACTGAGAGATACAGGAAAAGACAATAGCCATACAGGAAGGATCAACTTTAGTAAAAATGAAAGATAGGTGTAAAAGGTTAGTAAAGACTTGATTAAAAGACAGTCTTTGAATGGTGAAGCTTCACTTTAAGTAGAAAGGGTCTTGGTGAAAAGAGCTACTGATTATATATAAAAAACTGTATGTGTTATTATCTATACTTATATATATATATATATATATATATATATATATATATATATATATATATATATAATGGTGCTCTGAAATAGATTGACTGTCTCTTTGATCTACATCTGTTTAGCCAACAAAATATAGTCGACTATGCAGATGGCTGACTGGTGTGCAAGATTGACAATATCCACAGGAGGGAAACATGCACTTTTCCCAAGATTCTGAGATCTCATAGTTATTAGAAAGCCCCACATAAGAATGCAGAGTTCTTTCCTCCCTGCAAAACATTATGTTTTATTATGATTTTTTTATTTGCAGTTTTACATACACTGAGGATTTTGTTCAGTGCATGTACAGTACCATGGCAACATTTGCAAAGCTGACCTGTTTTTTTGTGGTTAGTTTTGTGGAAGTCAGGATTTGGGTCAGTCATTCTTTTTCAATAGACCCATTAGATCCACACACACACACACACATACACACACACACACACACACACACACATATATATGGGTCTACTTCGACCCATTGAATTTACATTTATTCGGATTTCACTTACATGAGTCCACTTCTTCGAATCTTCATTACTCCAAAACACGGATTGCCAAAATCCTTTCCCTGTGAAAGGAAGCACTTGACCACCATGGTGAACTTTGCCCTTTCTTCAATGTAGTGTGATCTCTGAGTTGATATATTTATATAGGGGGGTGTAGTTTTGGTCTGTTTAGGAATTTACTCATGGCGGCCAAGTAGTTCCTTATCACTGTTAAATACACATATATATCAGCAAAGGTCAAATTAAAAAAAGAGCAAACAGCATAAAGATGAATACACGTTATTGACTACACAAATATATAACCCACAAAATAACTAAATCATAAAACAATCAAAAAGGTGTTTTTTCAGGGGTCCAAATATATGCTGAATAAATAAGTATCTTCAAAAGCAGCACTTACCCACACAGAGATAATTAGCTTAAATATATCAAATCTACAGTCACGCCAACTAAAAACAGGGAAAAAAACTTTCCTACATTATGGAATTTCTGCTACCACACACTTACAAACCACACTGGCAGTGGCTCCCAATAAGCATGCACATACTACTCACAACAATGTTATTCCATAAAGAAATCAAAATAGAATACACCTCTACATACCCAGTCAATATTACAGTCAACATTCTTTTCTTTCATACAAATGACCAGTTGATCATCTCTGCTTTTGCTCTTTACTACATACAGCATAAAACCCAGTCAATCTTATGTGCATACAGCATTCTTTATTAAACCTAAATATGAATAAATGTATAAGCATTGTTTGAAATGAAAAGCTATCAGCAACCAATAAATCAACTCCTTCAACTCAAACATTCCTAAACTCAAATAAAGAAAGCCAACAGACTGCAAGAGAAAAACAAACACTTGCCTTTTGCAATTAGTTGAATAAGAAAAAACCCTAACATGCACTGGTTTTATAAAAAAAAGTTTATTCAGGAACTCCACATTACAAACAAAGAGATGATACTTCACTTAGTTTCCTAACATAAACAAAACAACTGCACTTAAACTTTTTCCTCCACCATAGGCACAGTCTTATAGAGTGTTTCCATCAAATAGAGTGATCTTGGAAAAAAATGTCTGTCGATGCAGGCCAGGTCTGTCCCAGGCCCAAATTCCAGTTCTGCATAGCATGTACTTCTACCAGGTAAAACTCCACATTGGGTTTTTGCTGGACTGTCATGTACCACACCTCTGGGATTTTCAAGCAACCTCCTGCCTACCTCTTTGCTACTTTTTGCTAAAGGAACCATCTTCCTCTCTTGCTGTTGCAAATTATTTCTATTTATGTCATAGTAATTGGCTATTAATTCCTTGTCAGCCAAAGAAGACATTCAAGTTCATGACTACATCTATGTTTGAATGTTTCCACACACAGGTCATTTTGTCTTGGACTTAAAAGTCGCAGCATGAATTTGTATGCCTACCATGTTACAATAAACTTAAACCAAAATGTGAAAATCTATAAAGCTCTTTCCCAAGGTGAGAACCAAACCTTGCACTTAGTGGTGGAAAGACATACACCTTAACCACTGTACCACTTGGCCCTTCATGTAAATGAATAATGCTTCTTCATTTTAAGAAGATGGGATGAAATAATAATGTCATATGTTGACAATATTTAATAAATCTCCATTTTGTTATTACACATTATTGTTGTACATTTCCCTAAAAAGGCTCCTTTGTAAGAAATAATATCAAACCTTCACTGCACAAAAGGCACACAGCCACACTGTACCTACTAAATGTTTTGAAGAAACATTTTTGTATTTCTACAGATATTACCACGTAAAACAAACAGTTAGGTGAAAAACATAATCATGACACAGGATCTAAACAGCCCCTTTATGGAAGCACACACTATTCCTGCAGGAATATTCCCTTATCAGTTTACAAACATAACAGACTCATTCAAATTCAGTATTTTTCAGCAACATTTATTACTTTGTGAACTTATTTTGCCCTGAGTTGCACATGACTCTAATTGCTGTTTGAACTGATAATATGCCAAGCACTGTAATTAGATCTGAATTAGCAGGGAAGCGTTATGGATGCTTTTGAGTCTTATCATATATGGCCTCATTTTGCCCTCCATTTCTAAGGGTTCAGAGTTGCTAAGTAGACTCTTTTCTAATCACAAAATATTGAGTGACACTTCCAATCTCTTGTGAATGTGCAAAAATGCAGCATCCCTCTGTAAGAAGCTATTTCAATTCAATTAAGAGGCATACAGGAACTTAGACCATGGAAGAGACTGATAAATCTAGGAAAAAAATCAGTCCAAATATATGCTGAATAAATATCTTCAAAAGCAGCACTTACCCACACAGAGAGATAATTAGCAACAAAAATGTGAACATACACTAATTGGCATAGTGTCATATTCAGATGAATGTTGGCTAATCTTTTCTTGTGATGGTAACTTTAATGTTTAGTGCATTCATTTGTATACTGCTTTGTTTCAGCTCAGCCATTCAAAAATTAATTAAGGCAAAGTCTGGACAAAATCACTGCTTGTGCCATAAACCTTAACCTATACAGATAAAACTAATGACAGCATTTATGCCATATCAACTAGCTGTCTTGGCAAACATAACATCTGTTGAGGTCTTAACTTCAGCTACAAGTGAATTGTTAACCCATTGTACTGCATATGGACAAATTACAGAGTGATAAAAGCTTTAATACATTTGGTTCATTCTTTTTAACAGTATACTTGCTTTTGGCCTGTTATGACTTAATCACTAAAATGGAAAGTGTCATATCTCACTGATCAGACATCTACATTTTTTTCACAAGGACACTGTCATAAATTCTGCAGAATTTCAAATCTGGAAACATTTTAAGAAAGTTGTTTTTATGTAGGGACAATGTATGCCACCTCCTTGAAGATGGATACACCTTATGCACTCCTGTACTTACTATAATTAACTCCAGGATCTCTATTGTTTATAGCAAAGAGAAAATGTCCACAGAACATATTTTGGCCAAATCCAGTCTGTTTTGTCCAGTTTTCCAAAATCGCATTGGTTAGCACTTTTCCCTCACAGTCCTTGGTTTTCCAGTTTGTTCACAACTATGGTGCCTTCTGTGCAGAGCAAGCATGTTCTCCATGCTGATTTGTGGGTTTCCACTGGGTGCATTAGTTTCCTCCCACATCCCAAACATCTGATGTAGTTGAAGTGGTCTTCTACTAAACTTCCAGAAGTTTTATGTTTGTATGCAAGTGTCTGTTTGTGTTTGTGTGTGCATATGCTCGTGCAAGTAAGTGTGTGCATGTTTGTGTGCAGGTGTGAGCATGTATGCGCATATGCACGCACGTGTGTGTGTGTGTGTGTGTGTGTGTGTGTGTGTGTGTGTGTGTGTGTGTGTGTGTGTGTGTGTGTGCACGCATGCGCCCAGTTGTGTGCATCCTGTTAGTGCCCTGTTTAGGATGAGCTCCTATGCTTTTTACCTACTGAGTGTCAGGATAGTCTCTGGCTCTCCCCAAGCCTGCAATGGCTTAAGCAGGCAATCAGATAATGAATGAAAATTCAGACAGATTGTATTCCAACAAGTAATTGTTCTAGCCTTTTTAAAATAATTATTCATAACCACTGTGCTGATACACAGGTACGCATTATCTCTGTGTTGACCTCAAATGGTGTTTCCTGCTCTGACCTGGAAGGCATCAACAACATATTAGCAGATAAATGTAGTTCAAACCTCTCCCATCTTTGCTCTAGTCTTGCTCACACTAATTTCAGTCAATACAACCACCTAAAATTGCCTAGATCAAATTTTAAAAGACTTCTTCACAACCAAAAACATTAACTGCATGGGGCCAAACAGCATACCAGGTTGTCTTTTTCTTAGTATAAAACACTACCTTACCAATTCCCTCTTGAACCCATTCATTTTAGTCTCTTCACTCGGTATGTGCCTGAAGCCTGGAGGGCAGCTGTTGTGACACTCCTTCACAAGAGCAACTCTGCATCTGACCCAAGGAGATATGGGTCAATTAGCTTTATCATTGCTATTTGTAAAATAATAGAACATATTCATTATGAAACTCATAAAAAATGATATTATCAGCTTACAAGACTTGATCCTAAACAATCTGGCTTTGTGAATAGTTGATTCAGCTTTCTAAATATGAAGCATTTCTTAAAGAAATCACTGAAGCACTGGATGATGGCAAATTGTTGTGCATTGTTTACCTGGAGTTAACCAAGACCCACTAGATAATGGCATCTGTTTAGATGCACACTACCTACTTGGATTTAGCCAAGGCCTTTGACACTGCTCCACATTCAGGAATTATTGAGAAACTGATCTAATTAAATCTTAACCCTTACTAAATTTATTAGATAGCAAACTGACCATGAGACATGGCCCATACAGTCGGGTTTGCTGGCATACTCTGCTTGAAAAGGAAGGCCATACGTTGTATCCCACAAAGTTCTACAGTGAGGTCACTCCTGTTTATAGTATACTTTGGTGATGTCCAAGTTGACACCAAAGGTCTCTGAGTGTTTACGTTTGGAGATAACTGCAAGCTTGTAACTGTCATCAACTCATCAGATGACATCCATAGACTCCAAAAGGGCTTAACCCACACAACCCTGTGGGCTCAGGACCAAATATATAAGGTCACTTCATAGGTTCATAGGTGTTTACTAGACTAATGATCACAAGGGCCTTTTTAAACCTAGATATGCATCTCAAATTTCAAACAAGTTCTGGTACCCTTGATAAGTGTTAGCAGGGGCTTGGGAGATGAAACATTTATGAGAAAGGGCCTGGGAGATGAACCATTTACAGGTGCCTGTATCCATTAGAGACATAGGTACCAAACCAGGGATGAATTTTCTGTTCCCCATCCAATTTTCCAAGTTACACTTGAATTGGGTTAGGGAGGAACTCTGCTTCACATGGATAGGGAGCCTGTTCCAGAGACAGCGTAGTCTTTGGAATACATACCTGTCTCTCCAGCAGGTCCTATTTAAGGTTTCAGTCTTTAGAATGGGTAATTTTGCTGCTGTTTGTTCTGTGGATATGCAGAAGGTCCATCAAAGTGGGGATGGACAATTTCCTGTATGATAGGCATAGATCTTCCCTCAACAGCCTGCAGAAGACAGAATACAGGGATAGAGCCCTGGGGCAGTCTGCATACCATATTTTACTTATGCCCTGTATTCTTTTAGTGAGGAACCTCTGTGGACATTCCAGTTGTTGGATATCCCTGGTTAGGTGCATACTAAAGGGGGGCATTGTACTCAATGATAGGTCTGATGAATGCTGACTACAGTGGAACAATGACTTCCTTGGACCTAGATGCCATACTTTTTTATAAGTTGCACAACCTACAATGATTTCCTCACTACTGTGCACACATGATGACCAAAGGCTAGATTGCTATGTGTGTCCCTACGTCCCTGACTACTGGGTCAGCTTTAAAGGGTATGTTGTCAATATGATAGTTTCCAGGCATGGTTGACTTGCCAAAGAGTACTATTATGCATTTCTTAGCATTTAGTTTTAGTCCATGGCTCTAACACCAGATGTTTGTCTGTGTCAACCCTTCCTGGAGAACATTTGTGTTGGTGTGGGATTCAATGACAGCTCCTAATTTGCTATCATCTGCAAATTTAGTCAGCCAGAGGCCATTGACATTGGCCTTGACTTCAGATAAGTAAATGTCAAAAAGGAGCAGTCCAAGGACTGATCCCTGAGGACTCCACTTGTGACTGGCCTCTTTGTAGAGGTGGACTCACCTATTTTAACTTCCTGGGTCCTGTCTGTGAGCCAATTGTCTATCCACCGGGTGACATACAGGTTTGTACCTAACCTCTTGAGTTTGTCAACAGTGCCTGAGTGGGATATTGTGCCAAGTGTGCTTGCCAGGACAAGATTGGTAGTGTAAACCATTTTGCCCTCATCTATTGCTTTGGTGGCTTTCTCAAAGAAGTCCACCAGGTCGAGTAGACATGATCTGCCCTTGACAAAACCAAACTGGGTTGTGTCCAGTGTCTGAAGGTTTACTATATCATTACTGATCATTTCCATGATAATTCTTTCCATGGCTTTGCATAGAAGACTAGTGAGACTTATGGGTCTGTAGTTTTCAAGGTATGTAGATGGCCCACATTTCTGCAGAGGGATGACTGTTGCGTTCTCCATTCATGAGGCAAAAAGCCTTATTTGAAGGCTACAGTTAAATAGCAATTCCAGAAGGCCTGATAGGTCATGTTTCATGCTGTTTAGAAGGCATTCTGGAATATTGTCTGGGCCCATACATGCAGTGTTCTTGGCCTTAGAGCATTAAGGACCTGTTCCCTATTGATAGTGGGACGGGGTTATATCTGATGGTATTTCCTGAGAGAAGGTTGAGGGGAAGAGAGGGGTAAATTTGGAGCTGAATTTGTTGGCCAGTAGGTTTGCTATATCTTCTAACTCAGAATAGATGGCTTCATATACAATGAGCTCTGCACACAATTGTGTATTGCCTTTGAGGTTATGGGCATAGCTAAAGAATGCCTTGTGGTTGTCCTTAATCTGGGAGGCCATGTTTACCTCAAATTTGGCTTTGGTAGACTTTATTTATCCTCTGAGTTGTTTGTTTAGTTTGATGAGAATGCTTTTATCTTGCTGAGTGCTGCATCTCCTATTTTTTGTCATAATTTTCTTCCTTCTGTTATACAGCCTACTGATTTTGTGATTCCACCACAGTGGCTTGTTTTTTGAGTTAGTTCTGTAGTTTTCCCTGGTGGGTACAGCTGACTCTATTCAGCTATTAACATGCTTGTATAGGGTTTCTGTGAGCATTTTTGCATAGCCAGCAGTGTTCTTAGGGTTTAGGGGGACTTGACATTTTGCCAGGGTATCACATAATAACAGGAAGTTAGCCTTAGATTAGTTCCTGAATATTCCAGGGTTAGCTGGGGTCCAGGTTTTATTTTTACTTCAAAGGAGACCATTTTGTATTCTGACCTTACCAGGGAAGACATTACACTAGGGGGTGTGCAGCATTCTCCTTTATTAGTGAGGACTAGATCTGGTATAGTTGTACCCTTGGTTGGTGAACTGGCAATCTGCTCCAGCGAGTTTGTGTTTACAAAATCCAGTGATTTCTGCGCCTGTACATTTGGTGTCATATAGGATTCCCAATTAATAGTGTGGTAATTAAAGACACCCATGAATATGGTATTGGGTAGGATGGTGACTGTTTCCAATAAGTTTAAATACATGGTATGGGTTTCCTAGGTCATAGAGGGGGACCTGTAGCTTGCAAGGAAGCAGAATTGGATTTTTGCCTATGGTGATTTGAGCATGGAGCAGCTCAAGTGAATTGTGCAGTTTGACCAGCCTTGAGTTATATTTATTTTTGATGCAAAATGAGACACCTCCACCTTTAGTCCTTGTCTGTGTAGTAGGCTGGTCTAAATGTGTGGAAGGCATTATAACCTTGCACTTTCAGTGTGCTCTCCATGACTTTGAACCATGTCTCAGTGACTGCACAGATGTCAGTATTCTCTATGGTGATGAGAGCTTCTAGGCTATGGAGTTTTTGTTTAGACTCCTACCACTGAGCAGTAATACCTTAAGTTTTTTGGTTTTGATTTGCTATGTCAGAAGTACTTTCAGTTTGGCATTGCCTCAAAAGGCATTATGGGGGGAAGACAAGGTTTTAGCTAATATTCAAAAGCTTAGAGGAGAGATGTGCTGATCATCCCAGGCAAAGCAGTGTGGTCTGTTAACCATCTCCTTCCATGCTGACAAATATTGCAACCCCTTAGAATGACACCAGAAACTAAGCCAATTATTAAAGTGAGTCATATTTTGTTCGCATTGTGACATCATCTGTGGAGAAGGTACAATTATGCTCAATGCTAGGCTCATACCAGCCTGGGACATATATTCCAAGAGCTCCATGATGTCTCTCTTCATATAGTCTAGGGAGGTACATCTCATGTCATTTACACCCACATGGATTGTGCAAGGAAATGCACTGTTGTCCTCTTTGGAAAACAAAAAGATCCCTGCAACTACCACATACATGATAGCCCTTCAGAATTGATAATGTTATAAATAATATAGGTACATTTCTTGACAAAACCTCACTTTTGACCACATTTTATATATTATCATTAGGAAATATTTGTGCCTGGTACAAAGTAAAAGCATATCCACAGCTACTACATATCCAAGGAAGTTATTGTCCCTCTGTATTTCACCCTTTTCTGACCCATAAAATAATATAATGCTTCTTTTGGTGTGTGTCTCTCCAGGTGATCATCCAGCTACAAAAAAAAAAAAAAATTTCTACACTAAGAAAATCTTGGGTATGAGCTATGTAAGCTACGCAGAATATCTAAAAGCCTTATTATTTTACCATATGTCTTACAGACTTCTCCATGGTGATCTCTGCTAAGCCTAAACAGCTGCAAATAACCTTCTCCAGTCCTGATTGACCTGTATATGCTCATACAACTAGCACCACTAACAAGTACCCATTCTAGAATTCTAAGAGTATATTGTAATATTAGCAGATGCTGATAGCTGAATAGCTGTAATGGTTCTGCTGACCAGTCCACTTAACTAGTTAGCAAATTGCAAATAAATAAAATTGCAGTGGCTACATCCACCTACAAAAACCCTATTATATATATATATATATATATACACACATATATATATATATATATAAATATATATATATATATATATATATATATATATATATATATATATATATAGGCTTTTTCTCTGCTTAGTAATTTTGGAGGATTTTTGTTTCTGGAGAATTAAACATTTCAAGCCAGTGGGGATTGTCTATCATGTATAGTTATTAATTTCCCCAGTATAGTTAATAACTTATGAATTCAAACGTGCATATAGAGTTGTCTTAGCAGTGATCCACAGTGACATTTCAATATGGATACACTGTTCTACCTGGTTTTTGGGCAGCTGCAGTGGTGCATCAGTTAGCATTGCCACCTCACAGCAAGAGGTTCTCTGGTTTGATGGGAGGGTGGCCTAATGGTTAAGGTGTTTGCCTTACAAACACAAGGTGCAGGGTTTGAGTCTCACAAGGGATAATTGGCTAGGTGTAAAATGGCTAACAAGGGCAGTTAGCTTAGCACTAATCTGTGAACCTATGCTCCTAATGATCTTCTTCAGGGATAGTCTAGTATACACCATTCAACCAAGAAACCTATGTATATATATATATAGGCTTTTTCTCTGCTTAGTAATTTTGGAGGATTTTTGTTTCTGGAGAATTAAACATTTCAAGCCAGTGGGGATTGTCTTTCATGTACCAGTTTAAGATTTGCATGACAAACCTTTTCCAGCCTCATATGAATATGTCTCCAGCCTTTAACAAGTATAGTATAACAGTATATCATATATAATAATATATTTTCACCAGTATAGTTATTAACTTATGAATTCAAACGTGCATATAGAGTTGTCTTAGCAGTGATCCACAGTGACATTTTAATATGGATACACTGTTCTACCTAGTTTTTGGGCGGCTGCAGTGGTGCAGCAGTTAGCATTGCCACCTCACAGCAAGAGGTTCCCTGGTTTGATCCTCGGCTGGGGTGCCTTCTGTGTAGAGTCTGCATGTCCTCCCTGTGGTCATGTGGATTTGCTCTGGTTTTCTCCCATAGACATGCTGTAGGTGGATTTGACACTCTAAATTGGCCCTAAGCATGAGTGCCTTCTGTGGAAGGTTGGGTGTTGGGCTGGCAACTCCACTGCCAGTCATGAGCAGACAGGTGATCTGCTGTGGTGACCCCTAACCAGGAAAAGCCAGAAGAAATTCTACCTGGTTTCTAATTGTATCAATGCACCTACCCAATAGACCAGAATATTGCTTTTACCTCAGGTTTACTATTAAAAGGTGGAAAGGAGACTCTTTGCAGATGGAAACTCCAAACATGGATGTTCAAATTTCCATCTTGCTAAACATCTCTGTGTTTGAAAGTTTATATTAGTGAATGCACAGTGCATTCACTAATATACACTCAAAGTACTGTACAGAGATCATGGTACAGTGCAGTGTGGGAAATTCATCCCTTTCCTCACTGTAATGTGATCTCAGAGTTGTAAAATATAGTTAGCTGGGGGGGGGCAGGGGGGCTTCCCCCCCTGCAAAAAACATGATGTTAGGTATAGGAGTTTCCTTTAACTGAACTCCTATACAGACACCATGTAATCTGTTCGGCAACAATGTTGAATCTGCTCAATTCATTCAGTTGATTCAACATTGTGCTGTGTTGTACATTTTGACTTTTGTTTTGTTTTTTTTTGGGGGGGGGGGTTTGTGTGTGTGTGTGGTGAAAGTAAAATATTTTGTCTTTCGACATTTTAATAGTAAACCTTTACCTCCTTGTAATACAGACGTAGCATACTCTAGAAAAGTATTATGTAAAGAAGATTCAAAACTCTAATTCATTTGGTAAATTTTTAGAAGCTTTGCAATTTACTTAACTGCACTGTAAACTTATTAAGGTCTGGTTTTAATGTATAGCAAAAAATACCAAGCCCATCTCTGTATACTATCAGAAGAAACCCAAGGAATATATTCTATGTTGGAAAAAACAGTTCTATTTGACCTTATTCCTGAAAAAAAAAGTCAAACTTTGGTGTTATATCTATTATTATGCTGGAAATGTCCATGTGGATATCGAGTTCTTTGTACTGAATCTGCCCCCCCCCCATTGTTTACAAGGTCAGTCCTGAAGTTATCTCTGCTTAAGCCTCCAAGATAACTACCCAGTAAAGGATCATGAGAAGAAATTCCCTGTACACTTCCGATGTCAATCATCATGTCTAACAATTGTCTTCTAGACTTGATATAAAGTCTTCAGAGATTAGTATCTATTCTTTCATGACTGTTTTCAGCTTTCCCGTATGTGCTGTTGCATCATAATGTACTCACTACAATTATTCCAGCGAATGGTTACATACTTTGACATATTGGTACAACAAATACTAATGTAACATGTAAATCATGTATTTCACACACCACGAGGTTCACTCTATGCTATTATTTTCCTGCATTTGAGACATCTGTTCCTAGAACTCATCATATGTCATACTCAGCCTGCTTTCTTCAGTTAAAGCAAGCTCACCTTTTGAATCATTCTTTGAAACACCTGTACATACTGTGTTGTATTGAAACTCTGCATGCTATAAGTTAATTTTATTGATAAATATTTACTCACGGGTGAGACTGAAATTGTCCTTTTATGAACAGTGTTCTACCCTGGTTAACAAAGATAAATAAATAAATTAATTAATACACAATGATACCATTAGATATTACAGTCATATTATGTTGAACAAAGAAACTATCAACTGCCAGTTTCCTATGAGAATGTGACTAAGTGCTTATATGTCATTTTAAATTGTGGCTATGATTTGTTGTTTTTCTCTTTAGATGATGTACTATGCAATGCTAAGATAATCAGTCCCAGAGCCAGAAACTCTGACTACAAATTACCCAGTACTTTCATTAACTCTACATGTTAGAGAAGTTTCATAGTACTCACAATGACTTATTAAAGGTAATTTCTCCGGTCACTGTTTTCATGAATGCATATCAATTAAAAACACTTTTAGTAATTCACAAACAGCCCCACCTGCACCACACACCTCATCCCGACTTACATTTGTTAACTCCAAGGTCATACCATAGTGGAAAAAAAATATATAATCAATCATTCTTGAAAGTGGTTTTCAACAATTTTTAACTCACTGATTCATCACTTGCATGAATTGCCTTTGAACATTTGCCTGGCTCCCATTTCAACTTGCAGATCTTGAAGGAAATTTCTAAGATGAAGTTTAATCCATTATGAGTAACTTAATCCTCAGTCTCAGTGGCAAGCATTTTAAAGGAAAGAGATAATGCTGGATTATAAATTTGGTTTTACCACATGTGAATAACTATCCTTTTAACCATTTAACAGACTGTTATGGTAGTTTTTATAGGTTCAGTGATTAACTTTTGTCTGATTGATCCACTCAGACTTCATATAACTATGATAAGCTGAAGCACTTGTAATGATACATTTGTTTTCAGTAATGGCACCTTTCCTTAAACTGCCTGGTCTCTAGGTTTCAGTGTAGGACGGGACCAAGTAACTGGAAACTTGCTATGTGTAGTCCATGGTTGGTACTTCAGACAATAATTTAATTATTGGGATCCCTGCAGTATGGATGTTTTGCTAGGAATACTACAGCTCTAACTTTCAGAAAGTTAGCTTGGTTGACTATCTAGTTAAGGCCTGAATATCAGACTGTAGAGTAAATGAAAAAGAAAAAAAAAATGCAGTAAACTATAAAGTTAAATTGGATCTGTTCTACCATAGAATTTCAATCTAATTTTAAGTTTAACATTTGTCTAAAGTTATACAGTGGATAAATATAGGTTCTTGTCTCATAAACAAACAAAAAGCCTGAACTGATATTAACTGTTCTTCATGCTTGTCACATCTAACATAGGCTGTGTGATGAGTGGGTTGAAAAGAGGTGCAGTTTTGAAGTTATTAATGTTTCCTCCATTAGCAATTTTTCACAGAGAAAACACTATAACCTGTCTGCACTGATGAATGTTGTTGCCAGAGAGCCTTGATCAATATCTTCCAGCAAGCCCTATTAACAGCTTATGTATTATATGATTAATGACAATACCTTAAATCATTCTCTGCACTGTACTGACACCGAGCAAAACAATGCATGTGTACAAGATAGTGGGTCACAGAAAGCAAAATGTTTAGCAACTGCTCATAGCAATACTTTGTGCTACTGAAAGATAAACCACTATGGTGTCACTTCACTGCATTTTATTTATCACCAAATTATCTATATTTGCCCAATTTCAAAGCAAGCTGTAAAGAATACATAAAACTATGAATATGTTATCTTACTTTGGGTTTCATGTAGCTATTGTATATGAAATATAGTACATTGTTTAGGAAAAAGCTGTACACAGCACATGATTTTCAAGGTTGTATTGACAAAGAATGTATAACATTACGAATATGCTAGCAAGTTCTTGTTTCATGGGTTCAGTGTTGTATTCGTAAGTGATTTTGAACCAATAAGTCAACAGTTGCTATTTCTTGTGGAAGAGTAACTTGAGTCTTTAAATGTCATTCTAAATTATGCAATGACATATTATTAGTCCAGATCTCATATTCTTATTTTTAAATAGCTATATTAAAAAACACATTTCTGAAACCAGCTGCTGAGTGTTTTCCTTCGTTTCATATTAAGAGGCTTTTAAGGCCATTTTTTAACTTCCTACAAACTAAGTAGTGAAAGCAGTAGTTAAGTAATTAAAGGTGGTGCCTGGGATTGTGGAAAAGCTATAACTGTGGATGGAGTAAAATATGCAATAAATCTGACAGCTAGGAAATTATCTGTTTTGTTTTCTCTAGGTTAGAGTATGCAATATTATTGTGGACTAGCACTGAACATACTTGGCTGTTAGTCTGTAGTCATTTTTGGTTGTAGGGGCTGTTTTAATTTCATAGTTATCTATGACATTTCAAATGGTTCCCTTAAGCTCTTTATTAGTTTGCTTAAGTGTGTTCTTAATGTAGATAGAATGAAACCTCTTATAAGCATTAATCAATTGCTTTCTTCTGCTGTATAATTTAAGTATATAGATATTCCACCACTGAGGTTTGTTTCTAGATTTCTCATTATTTTTGTTACAAGTAGAGACTGGCTTATCCATGCATCTATTTAGGCAGCAGCTTTAGCAATAAGATCTACTGGAGGAGGATTACAAAATAATGAATTTAGATCAAGTAACTGAAAAATGCTTGCTTTTGAAAAGTCCCTAACCATAGAGGAATTTGCAGTGGAAACAGCAATGATTTTAAAGAAAAAGTCATTTATGGTCTGATTTAGCAATCAGAATATGAAGATTTACAAGAAGAATCCATATTTGTAAGGACTACAGCAAGTATATTGGAGATCCTGATAGGATGGTTAATTATTTTAAAAGGGAGCTAGCATTTATAATTTCAAGGAAGTGTTTGGCATGCCAGCCACTGCCACAATAGGTAAGCCAGTCTATTGATGGATAGTTGAAATTCCCTAGGAGAAAAGTGGTGGGTTTAAAGGTGATCTCAGTTAATGTGCTGTCATGCTCAGAAGGCAATATAGAGGGTGTGACATCATTGCTCTGGGCCAGTAATCATGGACCCTGAATCCTCACCACTGACACCTGTAAGGGATGTATATTTGGAACAACAAATGGATACACACAATATTTCCAGATGCAGCTCTCTGCACCAATCACAATTTCCCTTAAGAGCACACAGGGAACACACTCAGTCTGGGGCCTGTGTTTCCCTCTCTCTCTCTCCAGATGCCCAGTAAGACTCCCCACTAGCACAGCTGTAGAGTTGAGTCAACAGCTGAGTGTTCCAAGCCAAGTCCTCCACCACCATCTCTGTGAAACCAATGCTCTGTGTCCCTATTCCAAATAGCTTACACACACACACACACACACACACACACACACACACACACACACACACACACACACACACACACACACACACACCAGCCAACTACTGTAAGACTTTTACAAGGGTACCCAATTATACTGAGTAAAATTAATACTAATACAAATGGTAGTGTTTTACCAATGCAGCAAGGCTTTCATGAGCTGCCACAGTGTCCCGAAATAAATATAAGTACTCACAAAGGTTAAAATATTCTCTAAAAGACCAGCCGCAATGAAAAGTTTAAATATATTTAATAATAAAAGAAGATGAAAATACTAAATATCTATTTACAATAAACACCGGTGTTTCAATCACAGGAAATATTAAAAATAACACAGATGGATAGATTCACACAGTTACAGAAAAATAGTACTTAACTAATCTCACTATATTTTCCTGACTGATCTAAAAAATTTGCTATTCCCTGGTCACTTACTAAAGCAAGGCAAGATGAAGGGGGTGAGTAGTCTTCCTTCTTTATCAGGTTTCAAAAACAGACTGCACTGAGACTTCAGTCTCATGTACTATTAAAACATCATTTCAGTGCTAGATTACAGAATGACATCACATACATCTGGTCATGCTACCCTCTTTTCTAGAAACTGAACCAGAATTTTGCAAATATGTGTTACCATACACACATATACAAATGACATATAATTCTTTACAAAACTTCAGCTAGCTATGTTGGCATATGTTACACATCCACTGCCCTACTTCTCTTGGCATAGCTGGCAATATCGCACATCATCACAGAGGGTGTTGGTATTGCTTATGATAATCTGAACATATAGGTTCAGATGCAGTATTCTGAGAAAGCTGCCTTGAGGTGATGATATCCTTAAAAGACATTGATACTCCTTCACAACAGCCAGTAGGTCTAAAGACACAATAGGCAATATATCCTTGAAAAAAGGGAGTGCTTTCAATACTATGAAACCATGTCTCTATAACTACACATATATGGTTGTGTTTGAACTGTAGGACAGGATCACTTTTGGACATTGTTTGTGTTTGATTGTTTTGTTTAGACTCTTGTCATTGAGCAGAGCCACATCAATGTGTTCCAGATTATCACTTATATGTTGGAATGCCCATCAGATAGAGTCTACCTATAAAGGCACTGTAGAGGCAGCAAAAGCTTCAGCCAGTATGTAAACGCTTTGGTAAGTGATTTTCAAACCATCCCTGGCAAAGCAGGAAGGCTTGTCAGCATTCTTAACCTAAGTGTACATATACTGGATCCCCTTTATCCTTTCATATGTCCCCCTGTGTACAGCACTTAAGGGCATTCACCTTTACATGGACCACTCTCAGGTCATGATCATATTAGTTAGGATGGAAGGACCAAGGAGCCCTTGTTACATCCCAGATGCTGGCTACAGAAATACAGCAGTTACCCTATTCTTATCCAGCCTGGTGAGGGTGGTGTCCATATGCTTGACAATAGACACCTATTAATAAAACACTACCTTGGTTCAATGCAGTCTCAGGGGCCATAAGGGCTTGTTCTTGGAGTCTGCACCCTTGTGGTTGCTACAGGTATGCATACTGATTGTTGGTGTGGTTCTTGTCTGAACTATTTTCTGAAGTTTCTTAGTCTTCAGCCTGGGAGTTTTAGGCAATGCTCTCTTAACAATTCCAGCATAAGTTTCATTAGTGGAAGCACTCCGTGTTGTGTATGTCTGTTGTGCTTTTCATATGTTTTCTGAGGTGTGACTGTAGCCTACAAGTTAATCAAGTATATACACCTCTTACACATTGATTAGATAGCAATAAAGAGTTTTTGGTAAGCATAAGGCAGTTGCTACACTGCCTCAAAATACCTAGTGCTATCAGGCTGGCTACAAAAGGGGCAAAGGCTGACTGAGATTCCATATTGGCCAGTGCTGGTAAAGGGGGTATAAAAAAACAGGATAGGTTAATAACTGTTAGTAATGTAATCTTAGCAGAGGAGTACACAGCCATCTTGATATCTATAAATCGAAATGAATTGTGCAAGATGGACTCCAGAATTCAAGCAGTTTTCTGCAGTGATGCACACATTTTTACCATTTAACTACTTATTTATTTATTTACTTAATTTGTTAACTGGGTACCTGGTCTGGTCTAGAGATCCTTTTCAATCATGATACAGGTCAGAGGCACAAAATTATAAATATCAGTTTGCAATACTAACTGCACAAAATAGAAAAGCTAACCACACATAGATTCTGCTACCATTGTAAATACTACAGTGACATTGCTACAACTGTAAATGCTTCTGCAAATCTGTTACAATTGTATTATGTATATCTTGATGTTGACTATCCCTCTTAATGCTGATTTTTGTTTTATAAAATCACTGTATTGTTGGAGCTTTTCTCCCTGAGCCTCCTCTTAAAAATGGGTTACTTGGCCCAGTGGACTTTCCCGGTCAACAAATGTCAATAAATAAATAATTCTGATATCACACACATTAAAATCATTGTTGTAGTACAATATAGCATTAAAAAATTAGAAACAGAAATTTAAAAACAACATCAAGAACTAAAACTGTAGCAAATGAAAATGTGTAGGTGAAATAACCCTCATATTTACTTAAAAAGTGACATCTTCTTACCCTGTTAATTTAAGCAAAATCTGTCATCTCTGTGTGACATTTCATTACTAGTGCTGCCAAATAGCTAGATTTCCCTAGAAATTACATCAATAAACATGCATGCCATGGGCTCTGTATACTGCAACACACTGTTGTATAACTGTAAGAGAAAGCACACAGTGTTTAAAGCACATTGTGGCAAATAATACCATGCCCTATCTGAAGTGCATGAGCATATTGCAATATTTATACATCCTGCTTGCCCTGCGATGCAGTATACTGATATGTAGACATAAACACCAGTGATTGCTTTGTCTCGAGCAAATGTAATGGTAATCTTTGCCAACAGGCCAATATCAACATGCAATCTCAAATGCTTGTAGACTGGACCATCTCTCACATACACACACACACACACGCACACACATACACACACACACACACACACACACACACACACACACACACACACACACACACACACACACACACATTAAAGGACATGGCTGGGACAAATGCAAAGACATAGATGTTAACAGCTTCCCTGGGGAAGCGATGAGGGTAGGTCTACTGCATTTATACTGCATAGTGAAGGCTGGCTGTTACCTATAAATAGAATAACCAAACAGCAGGTGCCATTGCCTGCTAAACCGGAATAGCACTGTGGCAACAGTTTAGAATGTGGAAGCACACACAGCTTATTTGCTGCACTGCAAGCTCAATTTCAGCATGGGGATTTTCAGTGACCAGTTTATGGCTTAACAAAAATATACAAATTAAGTTGAGGATAGGTTAGCTACCTAACTTCCACCAGTTCTCTTTCACTGCCATAGGTAGGATTGGAAAATGTAATGGTGCATGGGGGTCCTATGCAGGGCAAAATGGTAAAGGCTGGTGGGGAATAAGTAAGCAGTAATCTACAACAGGGCATTATAGGGAGGTAATAGATCTTATAGGGGCATTGTAAGGCCTGATAGCAAATACTGAGAGTATCATGATGAGAATATATATTTAAATTATAATGAGCTATCTGTAATGATTGGCATGGCGTTTGTTACACAGATGTTCTAGAAAGTAATCAAGAATATAGAGCTTGTGCAGTTTAGATCATGGGTCTGTCTGTTAATTATTATGCTTCCTGACATTACATATATTGTCAAAAAGGTGAACTATATTTGCTAGAACTGAAGATATGCATCTACAGAACTGAATAAATATATTTAGTTTCCAGAGTCTCTGTGTCTGGAACTAAAGAATTATAATTTGTAGTGGAAATATGGCTTATTTATACCTCCCTCTAATACTTGTGTTAGAACCATAGCTGAAAAGAGGAAGCTCTGTATCCAGAAGTCTGATTTATTCCTTACTGTAAATGGATTAGCTGTTAAGTCTTAAATGTTTCCATCTGTTGTAGTCCTGAAATTGCTAGGGAAAAGCCATAAAGTTTTATTTTCTTGAAGAGAAGAATGATAAAAAAAATAATTGATTATTGTTAGCCTAAAATTAATGCAATATTTATTAGACATTTGGTCTTTACAAAAACAAAATGTCTTACAGGAATTATAGATATACGTACTCCAGAACTAAAGATTAGAACCAAAGACTGAATTTAGTGTTCTAAATAACTCTCTATTAAGAGACAGAAAAATCTGTGTTATAAGAAATGATGAACGACAGGCTATTCAGAGAAAAAGACCTGCTGGGGGATTCAGTAAACTCTATATAGGCCATGTAGGCTACGCGCAGAGCCTACACAGACCCCGGGATTCATGAACCTTGCGCCAGGCGCCAGCATAGCGTCGGCGTTATAACGCCAAATATGGCTGCTTAGCGATTCAGGTATGAATGAATTCCACGTGCACTACCGGCGTGCGCCGGACCGTCTCCGCCCCCGGCGTAGGTATGCAAAACACACTGTGTGCGGTATTGCACCATGCAAATGAGGGCAAATAGCGATCCACGGCGGGCGAGGCGTAAAGCACGGCAATGTAAACCAAAAAAAACGGTTTACATTTACCCAAACATACCGGAGGAGTAACAGAAGGCTGTCAAAGTCAGGTATCATATAGGTGCAATATGCCAATGTGGAAAGGCACCGAGAATGTCCAAAGAAAATATGCACAAAATGTAAAATGACATAAATGGCACGTATGTAGAAAGAACAGCAGACCCCCGGGATATGTGCACAGAAGTTGCAAAGCAATGAAATAATATGACAATGTCCTAAAAGAGCAGTAGAACACAAATCAGCTGCACAGCCACCACACACCATAGTATGTATGTAAAGCTGCAACCCCAGCGCAATGGTTGTCAAGGAGTGGCGGTGTCCGCC
>NC_056745.1:580534678-580584374 GCF_019279795.1 Protopterus annectens | reverse complement strand
GTCTGTGATTCCGGTGCACTCTCATTAATATGTATATGGCGCTACTGCGCCGGATATTCCATGCACCGCCGGCGCAGGCCTTACGCCGGCCTTGCGCCGAGCTTCATGAATCCCGGGGAGAGTTTACTTGTTAATGCATATTAATGCGGCGTAGTGTGCCACAAAACCATTTAAGTGAATGGGGATAGCAATTCAGTGTAAGGCAGACCACCTACAGTGGATGGATTTGCACAAAGTGCCACAATGATCACCAAAGTTTTACAAATAGCTGTCATTCTGTTAGTACAACACATCTGCAAAGAGACCAACTTAATGATAGGACAAATAACCAGTAATAGGGACATATTTGACATAGATGTCACACAGGAATGTGCTAGAATGTAAAACTCAACTTCTTAGAGCAAGAAATGTGGACAAAGCCATAAAAATGGGCAGGGACAAAGGGCCAGAAATAGGGATAGATTTTTAATATTGCACTTCCAAACTTAAGAAGTAGATAGAACATATAGCTTGCCCATTAGCATAAACTTTATGAAGAGCATGACGTTTGAAACTCAAATGTTAGTCATCAGTTTCTGACTTCACTCTGCAATGACATGCCAATGATATGCCAGGAAAAATATAATGAGGAAAAGATCACAAATATGAGACAAAAACCGGACATTCTGTACAGATCAAGACATTTGAGAGGTACGCACTGAAATGTACGTAATACTGAGTCACATCAGTCCACAGATACATGGCACAAAGCCACATATTTTATAAGGAAATATCTGCACATCCTGGGAATATCGAGACAGTTGAAAGGTATGACCTACAGTGTAGAATATTGTGATATCCCATTCTTGGTGTTCTGTACTGAAGCTGTGTTAATGATCTGTAACAGGACATGGGACTTCCATGTAAAATGATCACCCAGAGGAAGTGTGTGTATTAAATAGGGACACACAGATGAATTGTAGGAATGAACATAGGGAAAGAGTACAGGTGAACCTCCCTCATGTACAGCAGAGGAGGGCATGTCAATGGAAGATGGTTTTAGCAGTAACACCAAGCACATATCTGTATGGTACAGTACAGGCTGTACAGTGAAAATGTGTTGCCTATGACTATGACACAAGGTGACATAATAATGGAGAAGATGTGTGTGTTAGATAAGCATCCTTACATGAATAATGCAGAGGACATCTATCAGGGATCTGACATACAACTGGGATAGGGTACATATTGGGAAACTGTGCAAACTGATATTCCTGAATATGAGTGCACTCTCAATAGAGGTCTCCAGCAAGGTGGCCACAGGTAAAACATCATGTCAAACACTAAAAGAATCAACCACAGTCATGGACAATATCAGAATAATGTCACCACTAATCCCATGCCTCTAACATAACATATGTGATATGGCGTGATAAGAGATGAGCCTGCACATACAGACACACACACACACACACACACACACACACACACACACACACACACAAACACACACACACACACACATGCACAACCACACACACACACACACACACACACACACACACACACAGTTGACAACAGTTATGCTACATCCACACTCTATGAGGGTAACCACGCACACTGTCCTGGTCCTGTAATATCAGCAGGAAGTGTTAGGAGGGGCACTGCTATAACTGTATGTGACAGTTTGGGCAGTACAGATTAGTTGTCTTGTGTGCATGGCATATATCTATGGCACAATCCACAATGTCACAAATGATATATGTGCCACTAATGTTATCAAACACCTATGTACAGCTTACTTTTCTTGATGTAAAATGTATATACTCTCAGGGGTTGTTAATCTTGCAGTGCATATATTTGTTTATTCTCTGTCTGTGTTTGTTTTATACTTGATTTTTGTGTTTACACATGTTTTTTTTTACTTTATTTGTGTAACTGTGGAGCTTTTCTACCTAGGTCTCTACTGAAAAAAGGCTTTGGCTCAGCTGGACTAACCTGGTCAACAAATGTCAAATATATAAATAAATGCAGTGTGTGCATAAGCTGAACAGATAGCACACATATATCTGGTGTAACAACTTGATCGCTGTTCTGCATCATCAGACAGTCATGTATATTCCATAGAAAGAATACCTAGGTATGACCAATAAGCTGTGTGACAGCACACTGTGATGATGGCGGTGCACTTCAGTTGCGCATCACTGGAAGATGTTCAGGGAGGTACGTGAAGAAGGGCATATTGTACACAGTTATTGTGTAATGAAGGCTGGGAACCCTGAAGTTATTATGGCCTCTGATATGCATATTATTTACATACCCAGTACTTGTGTTACATTCAAGGGAGTAGTCAGTACTATGATCACATGCTGGTAGATGTACCACTTAAACTCTACCCCAGGACACAGGTCACATACTATTGGTCTGATTATCGGGTGTGATGTTCACATTATACGTGGCTGGTATGTATGTTTCATGAGTCAACAAATCTCTCCATGTGTCTGGTTCATGCAGGTGTTGTCATGGCTTTGGCAGCAGTCTCTGTTATGTGTTAACACTGTCTGTATTATACTAGTATCACACTTGAAGTCAATGTTTGCCCACAACTTGTAGTCCTTCAGGCAGCTGCTTGGACACAGCATGTGTATGTCATCTGTGATATCCATCAATTAACTAATGGGCAAGAAAGGGCCTGACACCCTGGATGTACAGACCTGATCACTGGACCTAAGATATATGTCACGTCACACATTTTGACACAGTGAGATGCCATGTATGTCATATACTGGTCTACCCATTTGGTGATATAGCTGTTTATGACCACATATGACAGTATTGATTGAATACCTCAGTGTGGCTTTGTGTCAAATACCTTGACCTGTTAAAGTTCCACAAGATTATGATACTGTTATCATCATGCATGCCTTCAATGACCTCTTTGAGGACATCTATCAGAAGTAACCGACCTGATGTAGCAGTGACAACTCACACAGGTCTGTTGCACATACCTGGAATATTACTAGTCTCCATATAGAACAGGCATGTTTGCCACCTGTTGCTTCAGCCAGTGATCAAGTTTCAATGCAACAGCAAAGGCCAATTGTGTCAGGTGATTCAGCTGATGTGAACTCTGTTTCACAGCAGCAGGACATCAGAAGGAAGACAGCTACATTGCATCAGGTTTTTGGGGATCTCCAACTTCCCCTACAGATAAAGCAAGTGAAATTGGGAGACCAGAACAGGGGAAGGAGTCCAAGCAGAGAGAGCAAAAGAGGCCGGAAGCACTTCGAAGAAATGCCAGGTTGGAATTTGAAGCACATGTGGAACATGGTGGTGGGTCCTTGATTATTAACTTGTCTAATAAGGTACTGTCATCAGCTGAGGTTTTGTTACTCAAAAGAGGATTGACTTTTGTACCTGCTGAGAAGTCTGACTTCTCTGAAGTTGCTATTAGCTTGAAATTGTTTATTAGGAATGTTTCTTTAAAAATGTACTTTAATGATAGAGAAGTTGTGGATAATGCTTCGTCTTTTAAAAAAACAAGTGTGTTTCAACCACCGATAATTCCTGGTAGATGTACCACTTAAACTCTACCCCAGGACACAGGTCACATACTATTGGTCTGATTATCGGGTGTGATGTTCACATTATACGTGGCTGGTATGTATGTTTCATGAGTCAACAAATCTCTCCATGTGTCTGGTTCATGCAGGTGTTGTCATGGCTTTGGCAGCAGTCTCTGTTATGTGTTAACACTGTCTGTATTATACTAGTATCACACTTGAAGTCAATGTTTGCCCACAACTTGTAGTCCTTCAGGCAGCTGCTTGGACACAGCATGTGTATGTCATCTGTGATATCCATCAATTAACTAATGGGCAAGAAAGGGCCTGACACCCTGGATGTACAGACCTGATCACTGGACCTAAGATATATGTCACGTCACACATTTTGACACAGTGAGATGCCATGTATGTCATATACTGGTCTACCCATTTGGTGATATAGCTGTTTATGACCACATATGACAGTATTGATTGAATACCTCAGTGTGGCTTTGTGTCAGATACCTTGACCTGTTAAAGTTCCACAAGATTATGATACTGTTATCATCATGCATGCCTTCAATGACCTCTTTGAGGACATCTATCAGAAGTAACCGACCTGATGTAGCAGTGACAACTCACACAGGTCTGTTGCACATACCTGGAATATTACTAGTCTCCATATAGAACAGGCATGTTTGCCACCTGTTGCTTCAGCCAGTGATCAAGTTTCAATGCAACAGCAAAGGCCAATTGTGTCAGGTGATTCAGCTGATGTGAACTCTGTTTCACAGCAGCAGGACATCAGAAGGAAGACAGCTACATTGCATCAGGTTTTTGGGGATTTCCAACTTCCCCTACCAATAAAGCAAGTGAAATTGGGAGACCATAACAGGGGAAGGAGTCCAACCAGAGGGAGAAAAAGAGGCCAGCAGCACTTCGAAGAAATGCCAGGTCAGAATTTGAAGCACGTGTGGAACATGGTGGAGGGTCCTTGATTATTAACTTGTCTAATAAGGAACTGTCTTCAGCTGAGGTTTTGTTACTCAAAAGAGGATTGACTTTTGTACCTGCTGAGAAGTCTGACTTCTCTGAAGTTGCTATTAGCTTGAAATTGTTTATTAGGAATGTTTCTTTAAAAATGTACTTTAATGATAGAGAAGTTGTGGATAATGCTTCGTCTTTTAAAAAAACGAGTGTGTTTCAACCACCGATAATTCCAATTTTAGAAGTATTTAGTAAAAAATGTGAAAGTGAGTTGTTTACTTTACTCTCTGGTACATCTTCTGGTTCTTTTAATGTAGTAGGACATGATTTTTATAATTTTACTAGAGAGGAAAAGTCTGCATTATTAGCTCTACAAAATGATGATAAAATTATCATTAAGAAGGCTGATAAAGGCGGAGCAACTGTGATATTGGATCGTGATTTTTATGTAAATTCTGTTTTTTCTATGCAGAATGATTCAAGTGTATATGAAAAAGTAGATCATGATTATTTATGGTATATACAATGCTCCGTTGTCTTTACAGTTCGTGACTGTCTTGAACATTTTTTAATTACAGAGTAACTTGCACAGCACTTAAACGTTGAAAACCATGTCATACCTGTTTTTCAGGGCCTCCCAAAGGTGCATAAAAATTCTGTCTTACCACATCTTAGGCCCATAGTCTCAGGTAGGAAATAGGTAACTGAACCTTTCTCAATTTATTATAACCACAAGAAGGACCAGTGAAAGACAGCTCTACTTTCCACCCAGATGAATTTATTGATAAAACCTTATAGTCTCGTCTCTAGCACCTCGGCTGTTGCCTTTACAGAGTAAAACAACTTTATCCATTAATACATCCACATTATATACTCTCTTAACATTTCCAATAAATCAATTAAGCAAGTAAATAAAACGTATTCATAATTACTAATAAAACAATCAACATATAAAACCCTGCCAATTACACTCCTTGTTGAGCCCCCTGGGCTGCAAAGTTTCATATTTCATAATCAAAATAGCTTCTTTTTTCCTTAAAATGTGTTTTAACAAATTCTCATCACCATCTCAATTTATATTAATAAACAGTTGCGCCCTTTACTTAATAATGTTAGAACAGTGCTTAATGATACACATTTTTTTTAGGGATTTATATCAGTTTACACAGGAGAATGTCACTGGTTTGAATAACTGTCTTCTAGTTACACTAGATGTTGAATCCCTGTTCACCTGTATTCCTAATTTGGAGGGTATTAACATGATAAAGTCATTTCTAACTAAACATAGTGACTATGGTGTCAAGTAAATTGACCTCTTATGCCTTTTTCTTGAGGTTGTTCTTGAAAATAACATATTTATGTTCCAAGATGGGTATTATTTGCAGAAATTTGGCGTAGCTATGGGCACTTCTTGTGCCAATAGCTATGCCAACAAGGTGCTGGCTCAATGGGAAGAACAGTTTGTTCTCAATAGTGTCTACAAGCCTTCGCTGTTGTTTTACAGAAGGTTTGTTGATGATGTGGTTCTGCTTTGGAAAGGAACTGAAATGCAGTTTTCAATCTTTGTTGACTATCTACATACTACCACATTGAACTTGAAGTTCACCTGCCATGTTTCATCTACAGAAATTACTTTTCTAGATGTGCAAGTGAGTAGAAACACAATGGGCAATTTTGTAACTAGATTGTACAGAAAGCCATGTAGGAGGAATAATATTCTAAAGCGTGATAGTATGCATCCTTCCCATGTGTATAGGAATATTATGAAAACTCAAAGGATGAGGATTTCTCACTTGAATAATACAGAAGATGGCTTTAGCAATGATCTTGATAAGCTTTCCATTGATTTTGCTTCTAGTGGCTAGAGTACAACTGAAATTAATGCTATGAGGGATGATGTAAAAATTTTGAGGTCAACCTCAGCCCTTCCCTATTTCTCTGGTGGGGTAGTAGAAGGACGCCAATCTGTTACTAGAAAACCTGATACTATGCCATTGGTTTTACCTTATTCCAGTGATTTTATAAGGGTTAGACATGTAGTGGATGCAAAGTGGGGTATTCTAACTACGGATGATAGGATTAGAGATATTGTGGGTGTTAAACCCAATTTTACCTACAAAAATAAGAAATCCCTTAAACGATGGCTATGCTATAGGGATTTTTAGTTGTCATGAATAGAGATGCCTGCCAAACATCAGACTGCTGGCACTTTACCTTGTGGCAACTATAGACACTGTCCCTCTATTGATACAGTGATTGTTTTTATGCATCCCATTTCTAGATAGAGGTTTGTGTTTAATCTTTATGCACATTGTAAAACTAGAAATAGCATTTACTTAGCAACATGCACAGTATGTGAAAGTTTCTATTTAGGTAAATCAAATAGAATGCTTTATGAACATATCCGTGAACATAAGTATGCTAAAAAAGGGCAGACTTAACAAATGCTCTTGCTAAGCATGTATTTGAACTGGGCTCTTCACACTGCTTTAAATTTAAAGTGGTAGAAATTGTATATAAGGTACTAAGAGGTGGTGATTTTGTTAATTTCACCAAAGAAATGGAATTATATTGGATTTGTAAGCTGTGTGCAGATAGGAAGCCAGGGTTAAATGACAGGGTCTCTTTAAGGCATGTCTTCAAATCTAGAGATTTACATAGATGATTGCTGCATTGCTTTTATTGGCTGTGTAATTATATAAAAACTTGAATTGTATGATGCTTTTTTATTCATTCTGATGAAGAACCTTGTGTTTGAAAGCACTTACTGTGGAATTAGAACTGCTTTATTTTGACTTCCTTGGTTGTTGGAACTTCTTTTCGTTTTTTATTTGAAAGTCTGCTGTATTGAGAAGTTCCTACAGTTTTCCTGTTGGATGTATTTTTTCCTTCACTATAAACTTTATTGTATAGGATGAGATGACTTCTGCCTGGCCCCCAGGCCAGTCTCTGACCCTGCCCTGGTGGGAGTACTGCATATCCAAAAATGTGATATAGCTGATGACATCAGCAGTGTCTGTTGAGAAGAAGATAACAGTATCCCACATGCTGGTGTAAAATGCTCTCTATACTGTCAAGGAAGAGTTCTCTCTCACACACACACACACAGTTGACTGCAGGGAGAATAGAACCCCTACCTATCTAAGTACACAGGCTACAGAATACAGCACGTTATGCAATCACCCCAGCTCAAGTCTGATTTGTACTTTGTTAGACAACACTTTATAGCTGATGACATCAGCAGTATCTGTTGAGAAGAAGATAACAGTGTCCCACATGCTGGTGTAAAATGCTCTCTGCAATATCAAGTAACAGATCATTCACACATGCACACACCCAGTTGACTATAGTGAAAATAAAACCCCTACCTATCTAAGTTGCACAGACTACAGAACACAGTATTTTACACAAGTGCCACAGCTCAAGTCTGACTTAGAGTGTGTCAGACAACACTTTATAGCTGATGACATCAGTAGTGTGCTTATGTAAGATCAAAGAGAACAGATTACAGTCAATTTGGACATGTGCAGAAAAGCAGAAGACAATCTGGTGAGGCGGACTTGGAACAAACAGGAAGAAGGTAAAAGGAAGCAACGGCATCCAGCAAAGAGGTGGATGGATTGTGTGAAAGAAGATCTGCAACAGTCAGGCATGAGTGTTGAAGAAGGCAAGAGTGTGGCACTGAATTGAAAGAGTTGGCAGCAGTTAACATGATACCCCAACCCCATGTAGAAAAAATGTGAAAAAGGGGGCAGATGATGATGATGACATCACCAGTGTCTTATGAAGGGAAGATAGCAGTGTCTCATATGCTGGTGTGAAATGCTTTCTCTCATGTCAAGGAAGAGCTCTCTGTCACACACATGCGCACGCACACACACACACACACGCACACACACACACACACACACACACACACACACACACACACACACACACACACACACACACACACACACAGTTGACAGCTGTGAGAATAGAACTCCTCCCTATCTACGTACACAGACTATAGAAAATAGTACTTTATGCAAGCATCACAGCTCAAATCTGACTTGAAGTGTGTTGATAACACTTTATAGCTGATGACATCAGCAGTGTCTGTTCAGGAGACAATAACAGTGTCCCACATGTTGGTGTAAAACGCTCTGTGTAATGTCAAGCAACAGCTCATACACACACAACACACACACACACACACACACACACGCACACACGCACACACGCACACACGCACACACACACACACACACACACACACACACACACACACACACACACACACACACACACACACACACACACACACACACACACACACACACACACACACACACACACACACACACACACACACACACACACACACACACACACACACACACACACACAGTTGACTGCAGCAAGAAGAGAACACCTATCTTTCTAAGTACACAGGCTAAATGACACAGTACTTAATGCAAGCACCACAGCATAAGTATGATTTATATGGCAGTGTAGGTGAACTTATAGTAGATGACATCAGCAGGCCATGTGGAAGACAAGAGATTGGGAGACCTGCATGAAATTGATGTGTAGGCATGAGCAAGTATCACAATACTGTCATTGCATGGCATTGGAGCAGTAAGTGTGGGATATGCACTTCTGCTCTGCTGTCCAGCCCCATACACACACTCACACACACACACACACACACACACACACACACACACACACACACACACACACACACTCACACACACACACACACACATCAAGTTGACTGCAGTGAGAACAGAACCCCTACCTAAGTACATGGACTACAGAACACAGTACTTAATGCAAGAGCTATGGCACAAGTCTGATTTCTACAAGTGTGCAGGTGAACTTTTAGCAAATGACATCAGCAGACCATGTGGGGGAAAACAGGCTGGTAGGCCTGTATAAGTACATAGCTTCACTGGTTCATATGAGGCCACTAGCATAATAGCACCAGGGTGTTTAGAAGCCTTACTGGGTAAAAACACAAGTACCCTTATTGAGCATAGTTGAGTTTTCATTATTAGCATCGTGTATTTGTGAGTATCATCAACTGGCCCTGTCCATGAGGGACATAGGTGCCAGCCATGAGGTGACTTTGCAGTCACCCAACCAGTTGTCAAGGTTGTGCTTGAACATGGTCATTGAGGTTCACTGCTTCACAAGAAGTGGGAACCTATTACAGAGGAGTGTGTGGGATATATCTGTTTCTCCAGTATGTCCTGTTTATGTCACAGGCTAGGTTGAGAACCCCAGGGCAAATTATTGTTGTCCCATTTGAATTGCAGAAGTCTATCATTTCCAGAAGGGCAGGGTCTGAGACTGCTCTGCAGGACAGCCATAGGTCACCTCTCAACAGCCTGCATGATACTGAGTACAGTAACAGGTATGTCAGTCTTTCTGTGTATGTCATGTTTGGAGGCCTGGGAGTCCCCCTGGCACAACCCTGTGTTCTTTCCTATTGCTCCATGTGGCTGGTGAGGTACAGAGAGATGTGACCATTGTACTCCATTATTGCTGTGATAAGGGTAGAGTAGAGCAGCAGTATGAATACCCTGGTCTTGGATGTGATGTCCATATGTATGATGTGTGCAATGCAAATTGTATGTGTCACCACTATGGGCACATAGTGATGAAAGTGCAGATTGCTATCAACATGTGTTCCTAAGTCTCACAACACTGTGTTTGAGCTTGGGGGGTGCTATGTATATCATAATTAGCAGTGGTCCTTCACTGACAAAGGTGACAAAGAGTCATTGTATGCTTAAAGCTCAGTCTGTGGGTTCTCATCAATCATCAGTCCATGCCAGTCCCTACTGTAATATGTTACCATCCCTGGGGACTCTATATGAGTTGGTCCAATTAACCGTCATCTGCAAAATTAGTAGACCACAGGCCATCTACTTTGCCTATGCTTCTGGAAAGTATTTCCCAAACAGATGAGGGCCCAGTACAGATCATTGTGGTTTTCCACTGGTGTGTGGGCTAGTGGTGGAGGTGTAGTCCCCAACTTTGAAAATGTGTGTTCTCTCATTGAGCCAGTTGGCTATCCATCTAGTACCGTATGGCCTAATTCCCAGATAGGAGATCTGCATTATGAGACATGAATGGGGGATAGTGTCAGAGGCCTTTGGATAACTCAACATAGGTAGTATATCCTATTATCCTTCATCCAGGTCTTTGGGGTCAGTATCCAAGAAATCCATAAGGTCAAAAAGCAAAATCTACTCTTGGCAAAACCAAAATGGGTTGAGTCAAGTATGATGAAGGTCACCTATGACCCTGTGGATATGGTCCATATTGATTACTGCACTAGTCTTGCAGATAAGGTTTTTTAGGCATATGGGTCAATACTTGTAGTTCTGCATGTTACCAGATTGATGTGCATTGCATACCACACAACATTTTATATTACATTTTGTAGTGTGGTTGATATATGTGTAGAAAAGGTACTGAGACCCCAGGGTTGTAGTGCTTGGGGGGTGCCAACACATGGATGTATTTTAAATATGTGATATATAGTTAGATAGTACCCTCAGTTTGTAATGTTTCTACATGTAATTTCATGCTATACAAAGGAAATGGACAGTAAACAGTAGTAATACAGCATAATATATACACATTTCCATAGAGGGGAGTGCAGGGGGGTTGCGCGACAGTTAATAAAGTGTATACACATGTGAGATACACATGTTTGCACATTGCTTAGCTGTGCACAAATGCGAGCAGCATTACTAAAGTCTGACAGTTAGTACTCTGTCTTTGGAAGACACTTGCTACTTCACTTACTCTGTGGCAGCAAGTGTTAACGCAGTGATGCATTCCTTCTTGAGGACAGACGGTACTGGGTCCTAATGCAGGTGTATGTCATACTTTACAATACTTTTCATTACAGAGTGATAATGAGATGACATTAATTGTTTGCATGAGATGTGCTGCTGTATGTTGGCATACCACAGTGGCCTTAAGTGACATTGCATGGATGTAACCACAATGGTTTTCTGCTGCTCAACATTTGTGCATGATGCACACCTCCACGCAAACATGAAGCCCAAAATGTAAATGGATCCATTGCTTCTCCAGCATTGCTAAAGTCTGACAGGTCATATTGAGTCTCTGGAATACACCTGCTACTTAACTGACTCTGTGGTAGCACATGTTAATGCTGTGATACATTACGTTTTGGAGCCAGATGGTACTGTGCTTGAATACAGTTGTATCTAATACTTTTAACTACTTTCATATTAGCATTGCGCATAATGCACACCATCGCACAATAATGCATTAAAGAAAAGAAATGGGGAAGATAGGCAGTGGTGAAATGGGGAGCAAGCAGGAGGAATAACAAATAGAAAGCAATAAGGAATGTGGAGGAGGTAGGTAGGAAAGAACCATAGTTATCCATTTGTTCAACAGTAGAAACTGATAATATATGCATAATGTTAGCTGAATTTATACTATCTCCTCCAGAAAGAGAGGTGACCACAGCACAATCATGTTGTATAGCCAACTGGACGGAATTAATTATGTCAAGAAGATACATGTACTATTTATGTGACATTTTTTTTTTGATAGAGAGATAGAGAGAGAGAGAGGAGTGTTGGGGAAGGGACATAAGTATCTTTGGGTCTGGTAAGTTGGGTAGGTGAAGAAGCAATTGTGGACAGACAAGAAAAAAAAGACAAGAGACATGGCTGGTGATGGACATAAGAGGCTGGTTGACACCATGGATGAGGTGAAGGTGGGGACATCCAGGACCCATGGTTGTCAAAATGTGTGACAGTGAGAATCGAGTTCTCACCCAAAGGACTGTCACCACTGTCACCTCACTCTTCCACTGGCTGGAGCACTTGATGTCTCCTTCTCCTCCTCCTGGTACTACATAAAATGAGGGACAGCAGCCTGTCCAGCCATTGCAGGATTGCACCAACAGTGCAGTGCACAACCCTACACACCAACCCTGGCAACTCAGTGTGGGTGATAAACTCACCAACTCTGCCACTGCTCCCAGAGGGAACCACTGTACTATCCTCTGGGGCAGGGCTATCTGAGGGGGCAGGTAGAGCAGGGACAGCAGAGGTGGTGTTACCAGATTGGCTCCCAAACATGCTGGGCAATAGTGTCATAGCCAGTGGAGTGGGGCAGGCAGATTCAGTGGGACAGGCCTACCTCTCTTTGCTTTTGAGAATTTTGTGATGTGGTACATATGGATGAGATGGACACATTTTGATGACATGTAATAAAATAAAACAAAACATTAAAAAATAAAAAAATAAAATAAAATTCAAAAAGAGAGATAAGGGTTGGGGTGAGAGAAAAAAAAAGAAATAAGATTAGTACCTTCATATGTGACATACAATGCATTAATACAATTATTTTACTCTATTATCTTAACCTTTACTGTTACGAATACCTCCCCCTAACAGATACCTTTTACTTTTTATCAGCGCATAACAGATGCACACTACACTACAGACTGCAGCAGGTACTTCTTTACATGTGTATATATTGCACATATGCATGTTCCGATTATACAGATTACAGTTTACAGCAGGGCATGTGTGCCACTGATGTAGAGCTTTTACTTGAAACCTTTAAGTTACACATAATTGAAGAATTAACAGTATTGTATATTTGGGAAGTGTGGTATTTGAACCCACTACCTCTGACTAAAGTTTAATATTACACTTTTACTTTATACTACAGACTAACACATACATATTTGCTTTTACAGTTGAGATATGCATGCTCAATTTAATACAACTCTATAAAATACCAAAAAAAACCTATCTTTAACTTGTAATGCTACAATAACACAACTCTGCTGCTGCATAAATACCTCATGCCTCCCTCATATTCACCAGTCTAGTGTCATGGGTCCTAAAGTTGACCTCCCTTTCTATTTCAGCTGTGGAAAAAACAGAACAGAACAGAATACCATTATGAATACCAGTCTTACTTATATTCAGCTTTTAAATCTTACAAGTACTCTCTGTAGTTGAAACTTACACAGGCGTAGGATGTCCACAGTCCTAACTTCTCCAGATCCAATGGTCGAGGTTATCCCTCTTCTTCCTCAGAAGGTCATTGTAGTGATGCCTACATTGTTCACCAGTGCAAGGGATATAGGTGGCACTGGTTACAGTCCAGGTCAAACTATCGCAAGTCTCTGACTTATACTGGGAACCACAATAGTCACCCAGCAATAGTTGTGTACTGTGGTGTTTCACTAGGAGTCCAACAAAAATCTTGGACTCCTGGACACCCCATCTCTGAGCCTTAAATCTCACATCCTCTCCATGAATGCCTGCTATGTCTACCATGGACCAAGAGAAATGGAGAATGATGGTTACCAGACAATTCCAGTTATCACATTTACTGGGAATGTGCACACTGTTTGAAAATGTTGCACACCACTTACCATCACGAAAACACTGTGCTTGGCAGTGCTTGGCAGTGTGCACCCCTGAGCCCCCTGTTTGTGCGATGGTAAGCAGTGCACAACAGTGACAAGCAGTGAAAAATTACACAGGCAGTTATGTATGTGTGTTAGGCAAATGTGAAGGTCATACCTGTCCTGATAGCAGAAATATACTTACAGGAATATAGTACACAGTATACCCACAGTCATACATTTGATAATAATGTGATAATACATAATGGGAACTGGGACAAAAGTAAAAGTGCATGGAATATGTGGTGTTCAAATCCAGTACCATGTCTATAGTAGTTGTACACTTACACCTGTTGCCACAATAGGGGTGAGAGAACACTTGTCTATGTTGCAATTCACTGCTGTAATTGTCCTGTCTGCTTCTTGGAGGATCCAGTTGTCCAGTTTGCACACTGCTGCACTTCACACAAACCAGATAAACACAGCCAAACCTGTCATACATTTTTCTCCATTTCCTGCAAACACTGGACAAAAAAATCAAACTTGTATCTCGCATGCATATGCACTTTGCTAGCAGTTACGTAAACCCACTGCTTGCAGTGCTATGGAAAACTACATATTATTAAGTATAATAATAGAGTACAATGCTTATTGTCCATTTCTTGTGTATGACATGACATTACATGTGGAATCATTAAAAATGAAGGCCCTATCTCACACTATGTCACATATTTGCAATACAGCCATGTGTTTACCCCCACCAAAGCATTGCAACCCTGGTATCTCAGTAATTTTTCCACACATATATCATCTACACTACAGAATGTAATATCAAATGCTGTGTTATATGCAATGCGCATCAAGCTAATAACATACAAAACTACAACTATTCACCCATAAGCTTAACAAGGCTTATCTGCACAGCTGGGAAAGGGATAAGCATGATCCTTATCCACAGGGACACAGGTGACCTTCAATACACTTGAGTCGACCCATGTTGTGTTTGTCAAGGATAGATCTTTTGTACTGAACCTCGTGAACTTCTTTGATACTGAACCTAAAGACCTGGATGACAGATAGCAGGGCATACCGCCTATGTTCAGTTATCCAAGGCCTTTGACAATATCCCCCATTCCTGTCTCATAGTGAAAATGTCCCATCTGGGAATTAAGCCATATGCTACTAGCTGGATAGCCAACTGGCAACAGAACACACACTCTCAAAGTTGAGGACTGCACCACCTGCCACTAGCCACTTACCAGTGGATCTGTGCTTGGCCCTCAACTAAATCAGAAAATGTACTCACTTGAAACACTTCTGACCCTGAAAAATGCTGATGTCTGAGCAGTCACAGAGACATGGTGCAAGGCATTAGAAAATACCCCTGCCATGTAGGGCTACAATGCCTTTCACATATTCAGACCACACAACAAATATGAAAAAAAAGGCAGGAGGAGTATCCATCTTCATTAAAGACATATACATCTCAAGACTGGTTAAACAGTACAACTGCCTAGAGTTACTCCAAGTCCAACTAACTGTAGCAAAGTCCTCCCCTCCACATCATTGCTAGATATAGTTCCCCTACCATGAGCCACAAAAACCGCACAGCCTACCTGGACCTACTTGAGTCTGGCTCTCAGTACAGCCATATACCCTGGTCATGGGTGACTTTATCTATCCTTCCATTGATTGGGTAATATATATGAGCACAAATGCACTCATCCAAAGGTTCCTGGACTTTGTTAACACAAATGCTCTGAAGCAGATAGTCTGCACCCCCACAACGGGCTCTAGCATCCTTAACATAGTGATTACCAACATGAGGGATCGCAGCACCACCCCATGTGTGACACCCTTCCTGGTAATGTCTGATCATAAATCAGTCTCATTCAAAGTAATGACCGTACCTGATCTATCGTTCCGAGCGAAAAGGTTAAAAAAGTTCTCCAAAGCAAATTACAGCCTACTGAGTGATGGCATCAGTAGTTTCAGACTCCCTGCCAACACTGACAGCAATGACCACTATACTGAGGTGTACACAGATGCCCTGTATAAACACCTATATAAATGTTTAGACTCAGCCTTGCCAGAATGGATCAAGATCTTCACAAAAGAAAATAAGCCACCCTGGTGGACATCCAACATAAACAGGTTATACAATAAGAGAAATAAGCAGCTGTCAAAAAATAAGAGGGAACAGTCCTAGCAAAGGAAGAACTCCCTTCAAAGTATAAACAAACAGATTAGACATCATGTAAAGTCCTCTAAAGCTAATTATGAAAAAAATTATCATCCTTAACTAAGGTAAATGACAAAGCATTCTTTAGCTATATCTAAAATCTAAAAGGGAAGACCCATGTTTGTGCCAAACTAGCTGTGGATGGCACCACTTATACTAAACCTGAGGACATCTCCAACCTGCTAATGGACAGGTTTGGTAAAAACTTCACTGCCTTGTCCCCACCAGTCATACCCCATAACCTAACTGTAACCAGTCCCCTGCATAGTCTCTCCAGAGAGCCAGTCATAGCCACATTCTCCAAGGCCAAAAACACAGCCTCTGAATATGCTGTTCAGTCTCAGTCTAAGCAATGGCTTTGTCCCAGCCGAGTGAAAAACAGCAACTGTAATCTCCTTGCACAAAGGGGGACCCTCATTCGACACCGGCAACTATAGACCCATAAGCCTAACCAGTCTTATCTACAAGGCAATGAAGAGAATCATAATGGATCTTATCAACAAAGATATAGGTGACCTTTGAACTGTTGGCTCAACCTATTTTGGCTTTATTAAGGGCAAATCTTGCCAGCTAAACCTGGTAGACATCTTTGAGAATGTCACCAAGGACCTGGATGAAGGCAAAACAGTTTATATTGCCTACCTCGACCTAGCCAAGGCCTTTGACACAATCCCTCACTCTTTGAGAAACTCACCCAGCTGGGGATTAACCCATATGCCACTAGATGGGTTGCCTACTGGTTTACAAACAGAACACCTACAGTCAAAATTGGGGATGCCAACTCTACTAGCAGACCTGTTACCAGTGGTGCTCCACAGGCATCCGTGCTAGGCCTCCTACTGTTTGGTATCTATTTTTCAGAATTCTAGGTGAAAATAGATGGCCTATGGCTTATGAAGTTTGCTGATGACTGCAAACTGGGTGCAATCATCGAAATCCACAAAAATGTCAACATACTACAAAATGGGCTTACACAGACAAATGACTGGTGTCAAAGCCATGGACTTAAACTAAATGCAAAAAATGCATTATCATCCCTTTCAGAAAAGGAGAAACCCCTGTCAACTAAAAAACTAATAATATGCCCCTAAGTGCAAACCCAGTGGTGAGAGATTTAGGAATGCAAGTTGATAGCAGCCTTAATTTTGATCATCAGATGTCCACAGTCATAAGGAAGTCCTTCTACATTGCACACCTCATAAGCAAGGGTATAGCATCCAAAGTTAAGGAGGTTATAACTCCCCAGTACTCGGATCTCATCAGACCAATAATAGAGTACAATGCTCCCTTCTGTATGTACCTCACCAGACATCTGCAGCAACTGGAGAGACCACAGAGATTTCTCACCAAGAAGATTCAGAGCCTACAACACATGAACTACATGGATAGACTGAAGGCCCTATCACTTTACTCAATATCATATAGACTGCAAAGAGGCAACTTGTGCCTGGCCTACAGAGCAGTCTCAGACCCTACCTTGATGACGCTGCTACAATCCACAAATCCAATGGGACAAGATTCACTCACTCTATTGATCTTAACCTAGCCAACAATGTTAACAAGACTTGCTGGATAACCTGGACAATTGGATGGGAAACCATAAATTTATACCAAGTTTCACCTATGTCCCTCTTAGGCAGAGGCAGCTGGTGAGGATTTTAGATTCACTTGCAAACATAGGCTATATATCTTGGCCCATAAGGGAACAGGGATATAACATGGCTAGGCCTGTAGAGGTCTTAGGGCAAATAGCCTAGTAAACTCCTATGATCTTATGATCCTATGAACTGTGTGGAAACCGTGTGGAAACTACTTCCCTGAAGTGCAAACAATGGTAGATGGCCTGGGGTTTACCACGTTTACAGATTACTGTTAATTGGGCTCACTCATATAGATTCCCTCAATGATGGTAACATATTACAGAAGGGGCTGACCGAGACAAATGATTGGTGTCAAACTCACAGACTGAACCTTACAGCAAACAATGCCACATTGTCCCCTTTGGCAATGAAGTACCCCTGCTAATTATGATATACATAGCAGCCTTCTCAACTCAGACACAGTGTTGTGAGGCTTGTGAACACATGTTCATAGCAATGTACACTTTCATCACTATTTGTCCATAGTGGTGAGACACACATTCTACATTGCCCACCTTATACATATGGACATCACATCCAATACTAGGGAGGTCATAGCTCTATTGTACTCTAACCTTATCAAACCAATAATTGAGTACAAGGCTCCCTTCTGTCTGTACCAAACCATACAACTGCAGTAACTGGAGAAAAAAAAAGGTTTGTGTCCTCGAAACATCATATGCATGGAAAGACTAAAAGACTTTTCACTGTACTCAGTATCCTGCAAGCTGCTGAGAGGTGACCTATGCCTGAACTACAGAGAAGTCTCAGACCCTGCCTTACTGGATATGCTGGACATCTGCAAATCAAATGGGACAAAATTAACTTGCCCCAGGGTTCCCAACCTAGCCTGTGACATAAATAGAACATACTGGGGAGACAGAAATATCCCCCAGCAACTCACACTCCTCTGTAATAGGCTTCCACTGCATGTAAAGCAGTGCTCCTCAATGACCCTGTTCAAGCACAACCTTCACTACTGGTTGAGTGATTGTAAAGTTACCTTTGTAGTGGCACCTATGTCCCTCATAGACAGGCCCAGTATTTGCTACTCACAAAATCAGTCTGCTGACAGCGACCACCTAAATATCCTTAATAAGGGTACTTGTGTTTTTACACAGCTAGGCTTCTATTGCCTCATGCATATAACCATGTACTCCTAAAACGTATGAATAAAATATGTGAGAGATGCAAGTATGCAATGAATCTAGAATAAATGGTCTCTCTCTCTCTCTCTCTCTTTCTCTCACTCTGGTAACAACACACCAAATATCAGACAGGTTGTCAGTTCACACACTTACTCCTCAGCAAACCAAGTGCACAACACATAAACCCACATACACAGAGGTAAGCATTAGAAGCTTATCAAAAGAGCAGAGACCTTGCAAATGCAAACCTTCTGCACACATTATAGTCCCAATGGAACCCACTGGACATAAAAACAAATGTATCAGTGTCTCATCCATTAAGTCCTTAAGGCAAAACACCTCAAAACCAATGTCTTGGTCATAGGCAAATCCATACTGAGACACACAGATGTCACCCTCACTAGGTTGTACAAGAAGAAAGCATGGTCACCTGCTTGTTAGGTGCCAGGATCCACAAAGTCACACACGCACTCAAGTCTCTCAACAGCAAGCACAGTTACACCTCTATTGTAGTCCATGTTGGAGTAAATGACTTGAGATGTAATTCACCGGATTATATGAAGAGAAATATGACTGAGCTCTCAGATTATGTGTCTCAAACAGGTATGTCCATAGTCCTAAGCAACATTCTACCTTCACCCAGGATGATGCCTCAGTACAAATAAAAGAATTATTGACTTCAACAATTAGCTTAGCTACTAGTGTCAAGCTAAGGGGATCCAGTACTTGTTAGCCTGAAATGATATGGTCAACAGACCATGCTGCTTGGTCAGGGATGGTCTTCATCTGTTACCTCTTGCCTTTCAGTTACTGGCCAAGGTAATTGCCTCCCCATACTACCTTTTTTAGGCAATGTCATAAGAACCGAATTCCTGATGTAAAAATATCCTCAAAAGACAAAGTCAAGGTTATGTTGCTTAATGCTAGGAGTCTAAATCAGAAACTACACTCAGTGGAGGCACTTCTTACATGGGAAGATGTCGATGTTTGTGCAATCACAGAGACATGGTTTAGGGCTGCAGAGAGTACTCCAGCCATTTAAGGCTGTAATGCCTTCCACACATTCAGACCACAAAATGAATGTGAAAGAATCAAAGGAGGAGGTGTGTCCATCTTACTAAAAGACAAATACACCTCAAGACTGGTTAAGAAGTACGACTACCTAGAGTTGTTCCAAGTCCAGCTAACTGTAGGAATGACCCTCCACACCATTGTTAGCTACAGATCCACCAACATGAACCATGAAAACCACACAGTGCCTTCCTGGATCTACTTGAGTTACTCATAATAGAGCTAAACACCCTAGGCATGGGTAACTTTAACTATCCTTCCATTGATTGGGATACATATATGAGCTCAAATATGCTTGCCCTAAGGTTCCTGCACTTTGTAAACACAAATGCTCTGGAGCAGTTAGTCTGCACCCCCACGAGGGGCCCAAGTATCCTTGACCTAGTACTCACCAACATGGGAGATTGCTGCACCACCCCATGTGTGAGACCCTCTCTGGTAAGGTCTGACCATAAATTAGTCGCATTCAATGTAACAATCATACCTGACCTCCTTCAGAATGCAAAAGGTTGAAAAACTTCTCCAAAGCAAACTATAGCTTCCTAAGCAATGGCATAAATAGCTTCAAACCTCCTGCCACCACTGGCAGTAAAGACTCCTATACAGAGGTGTGCACAAATGCCCTGTATAAACACCTATACAAGTGTATAGACTTAGCTGTACCAGAACAGATCAAAACTTGCTCACAAAAAAAAAAAACAAGTCACCCTGGTGGACATCGAGCATAAATAGGTTATGCAACAAGAGAAAGAAACTGATGTCGAGGAATAAGAAGGAACAGTCTCAGCAGAAGAGCACCTTCCATAGCTTGAAAAAGCAAATTAGACATCTTGTAAAGTCCTCAAAAGCTAATTACAAAATTAAACTAGCATCCATAGCTAAGGATAATCACAAGGCATTCTTTAGCTATGTTTATAATGTAAAAGTGAAGGCCCGACTTTGCACCATATTCAAAGTGAACAGTACCACTCATACTGAACCTGAGGACATAGCCAACCTGTTAGCAGAGAGGTTTGGCAAAAATTTCACACCCCTGTCTCCACCAATCATACCCCAAAGCATACCTGTCAACAATTTTGTACCTATCATCTCCAAAGAACAGGTCATAACAGCACTTGTCAAAGCCAAAAACACAGCCTCTATGGGACTGGATAACATCCCAGGCTGCTTACTAAATGGTCTAAAGTAAGAGTTAGCAGAACCACTGGGCACTCTCTTCAACTACAGTCTAAGTACTGGTTTATCCCGGCAGAGTGGAAAGCAGCAGCCTTAATCACCTTGCACAGAGGGGGTCCCTCAACTGACCCGGGGGACTACACATCCATAAGCCTGACCAGTCTTGCCTATAAGGCCATGGAGAGACTCATCTTGAACCTTATCAACAAGGACATTGTGATCTTCAGACTCTTCACCTGACCCAGTTTGGCTTTATTAAGGGAAGATCATGCCTGTTAAATCTTGTGGAATTTTTTGAGTTTGTCACCAATGTCCAGGATGAAGGCAAATCAGTATAAACTGCCTATCTCGACTTGGCCAAGGGCTTTGACACAATCCCCCACTCAGGCATCATTGTGGAACTAACCCAGCTGGGGATTAACCCATACGTCATTAGATAGATAGCCAAGTGCCTCACTAACAGACTGCGTACAGTCATAAGTGGAGATTCCAACTCTACCAGCAGACCTGTTCCAGTGGTATCCCAAAAGGGACTGTGCTTGGCCCACTATTGTTTGAAATGTATTTCTCAGAAAATCAGGTGAAAGCAGATGGCCCATGGCTCACCACGTTTGCTGATGACTGCAAACTGGGTGCAATAATTGAATCCCCAAATTATGTCAACATACTACAAAATAGCTTAAAACAAAGAAACAGCACCAGAGCACTCCACGGCGACCGGACCATACACAGAGAAAACTAGTAGCACTATAAGTAATAGTTCAAGCATGTAGTATAAAATCCAAGGTTTATTGGAATTCCAGGTTAGCGCTTTCACCCTCATGTGCTTCTTCAGACCTTTTACATCTCATAAAAGTAATGCTAACATTTATACTAAAGCTTCTATGGCATCTTTCTTTAATTAAGTAAAATAGTGTTCACCTGTAAGGCTTCATTCAAGAACAGTTTATAAATACTCAACCACAAAGCAACTTATAAAGTTAAAGTATACATATATTAATATATATACTATGTTTATAAAAGTATATATAAAGAATATATAAAAAATACTTAAACGTAACAGCATATATAAATATAAAAATATAAAAAACAAATATATTAAAAATGTTTACATTTTTTTAATGCTATGTATATCAAAACATATGTATGTGTGTATATGCCATGCATCAATAAGATGTTATACAACAAATTATGCCAGTTCATATAAGAACTGTATATAAAGTGCATTTCATAATGAATTCATGTAAGAGCTGTATGAGGACTACATTATATGATATATACAATGATGTATACAAATATAATGTCCCATCTGACCTGCAGGTCTTTATCTAACAACTAACTTTCTATTTTTTAGGGTCGGTTTAATAGGGACTCTGTCATTCAGTCCAGGTCTCTGATCTGCTCTTAGCATTATAATCCACCTACAAAATAGGCTTACATACATAAATGACTGTTTCCAAAGCCACAGGCTTAAAATTAACCCAAAACATTGCACTATTATCCCTTTCAGCAAAAGATAACTCCCTGCAAATTACACTATTAATAATATCCCCTGTGTTCCAACCCAGTGGTGAGAGATTTCGGAATGCAGGTTGATAGCAACCTCAGCTTTAATCATCATGTGCCCACAGTGGTAAGGTTCATAGGTTCATACTAGGCTATCTGCCCTGGGGCAATTACAAGCCTAGCCCAATTTTGTTTGGCTTACGCCACCCCTTGATTTGAGTATACTGTGCCCTTTTTAAGGTTTAGTTTACTGTGCCTCTCTCTAATAGTGACACGGAAGTAATCCCCGGGACAAACCTACGATCCCCCATCCACTCATCAAGATTCTTCTTGAAGAGATTCAGTGAGGTGCTCTGCCTAACATGAATTGGAATTCTATTCCAGAGCGAAGGGAGCCTCTGGGTTATGAATCTGTCCCTCCAGCAAGTTCTATTTATTTCTGTGCTGAGGTTCAAGTCCCTCGAGCGTGTGGCTCTAAGGGATTTAGATTTACTGAGGTGGAGCATGTCCATTAATTCTGGATTGGACATAGCTTTATATGTCAGGCATAGATCGTCTCGAAGTAGGCGGTATGCAACTGAATAGAGCTGGAGTTTTTTTAACCGAGCAGCATATGGCATCTGCTTGAGTCCCTTGATCCTCTTGGTGAGGTACTTTTGGGGTCTTTCTAATTGCTGCAGGTGTCAGGTAAGGTACATCCCAAAAGGGGCATTATATTCTATGATAGGCCTGATGAGGGATAAATAAAGGGGCACGATTACCTCTCTTGATCTAGATGTGAATCCTTTCATGATGAGGTGGGCTATTTAGAAGGTCTTTCTAACCACTTTGGCAATGTGGTTGTCAAAGGAGAGATTGCTATCAACTTGGGTCCCCAGATCCCTAATTACTTTCTCTGTACTTAATGGGTTACCGCCTATGTGGTAATTTGTGGGCACATTGTTTTTGCCAAAGGGTATGACTATACACTTTTTGGCATTTAGCTTTAGACCATGGCTCTGGCACCAGTTATCCGTCTCTGTGAGACCTTTTTGAAGGATGTTTGTGTCAGCTGGAGAGTCGATTATGGCGCCCAGTTTGCAGTCATCTGTGAACTTGGTGAGCCATAGTCCTCCCACATTGGCCTGTACCTCGGAAAAGTATATACCGAACAAGAGCGGTCCCAGGACAGAACTTTGTGGGACGCCACTTGTGACCAGTTTCGAGTCTGATATGGCTCCAGCAACTCTCACTCTGTGGGTTCTGTCTTTGAGCCAGTTTGCGACCCATCTTGTGACATAGGGGTTTATATTTAAGCTGGATAGCTTATCTATGATGCCCGAGTGGGGTATTGTGTCAAATGCCTTTGCTAGGTCCAGATAGGCTGTGTGGACTACCTTCCCTTCACCTATGGCTTTGGTGACTGTTTCAAAGAAGTCCACCAGGTTCAAAAGGCAGGATCTGCCCTTGACGAAGCCGAATTGGGTAGGATCTAGTGTTTGTATCCCCAATGTCTTTGTTTATGAGCTCCATGATGATCCTCTCCATAGCCTTGCAGACTAGGCTAGTCAGGCTTATGGGGCGATAGTTTCCAGGGTCCGTAGAGGCTCCACCTTTGTGGAGTGGGACTACTGTTGCTGTACGCCATTCTGTGGGCACATATCCTGTAGTGAGGCTGAGATTGTACAGATGTTTTATTTGAGGGGTTAGTACTTCTTGGAGTTCATGTAGGATGCAACCCAGGATGCCATCTGGTCCCATGGAAGCAGTGTTTTTTGCTTTGGAGAGGGCAGCCTTCACCTGAGCATCAGAGATGTTTGGGAGGCAGCCCTCTGCCGGGATAGATACTTGCTCTTTTTGGGTGGAGAAGTTTGCACTGAACCTGTCTGCCAGGATATTGGCGATTTCTGTGGGTTCAGTGTATTTTTTGTCGTTTAGAATCAACTCAGAACAAGTCTGGGAGTTGCATCCCAGGTTCCTAACATAACTGAAAAAAGCCTTATGATTGTCTTTAGTGTCCTGTGCAATTTTTCTCTCGAAGCTGGCCTTGGAGGATTTTATGAGGGATCGTAATTTTTGCTAGTACTGATCAGAGCTGCCTTCCCTATTAGGGATTTTGCTCTATCATGTAGTAGCTTCCTCCTTCTGTTTTACAGTTTATTTATGGCTGGGGTCCACCAGACTGGACGCCTGCCTTTGGATGATTGGGTCTTGGTTTTGTTTGGGATAGCATGATCCATGCATTCCTGGAGATGTCCGTAGAATGCGTTTATATAGGATTCTGCAGTTTGGGCCGTAGTTTCCACTGGCCCTGGGGCCTTGAAGGATTCCACTTCGGTTTTGAGAAGTGAGAAGTTCGCTTTTGAGAAGTTTTTCACTGTGGTTTTCTGGGTTGGGGGTGGGGTCGGGATGTGGATATCCAGTGAAATTAATTTATGGTCTGATCTTACCAATGAGGGATATACTTCTGGTATGGAGCATAGAGTTCCCATGTTGGTAATGATCAGGTCTAGTATGTTATCCCCTCTTGTGGGAGTGGTGACTAGTTGTTCCATAGCATTTGAGTTTATAATTTCCAGGAACCTTTGGGCTAAGGTGCTGGGGCTTGAGTAGTGCTCCCAGTCTATGTTTGGGTAGTTGATGTCGCCCAATATAATGGTGTTTGGAGAGATCTTCATGTTCTCCAATGTTTTCATTAAAGCCGAGTGGGATTCCTGACTTTGAGAGGGTGGTCTGTAGGATGCTATAAACTGAAAAGCAGTCTTGCCCACTGTTAGTTGCACATGGATGATCTCCGATACTTCGTGCAATGCCACTAACCTGGAGGTGTGGATATCCTTGATAAATATGGAAACTCCCCTCCTTTTTTGGTTCGGTCCGGGTTTTGGGGCTGAAAAGCATGATATGAGGTATAACCTGGTAGTGCTGAGGTGCTCTCTGGAGCCTTGAACCAGGTTTCTGTCACTGCACAGATATCGATGTTCTCCATACTGAGGAGAGCTTCGAGTGCGTGCATCTTGAGGTTAAGACTTCTGGCGTTTAGCAGCATTACCCTTGGTTTCTTGTTCCTTGTGCTGTCTATGGAGGTGGGTTTGACTTTTGAGCCTTGCCTAAAAAAGGCACTAGGGGGGTGGCAAGAGCCTTTGCCAATATCCGAAAGCCCAGTGGTGACAGGTGCAAGCCGTCCCTAGCGAAGCAACGTGGCTTGTTGAGCATGTCATCCCAGGCTGCCAGACACTGGATCCCCTTTGAATGACACCAAAATTTCAGCCAATTGTTAAAATTGATCATTTTGTCTTTGTACTGTGGCATCATTCTAGGTGAGGGTAAGATGCTGCTCAAGGTCAGGGTCATACCAGCCTGGGCTACATGATCAGAGAGCTCCGCTATGTCTCTTTTCATGTAGTCCAGGGAGGTACGTCTCAGGTCATTCACACCAGCATGTACGATGACTGAGTCATATTTGTATTTGCTTTGGAGTGACCTGAGTGCTTGCGTTATGTGGCGGATCCTAGCACCCGACAGGCAGCTCACTGTGACCTTCTCTTTGTTCAGCCTGGTGAGCGGGACGTCAGTGTGTCTGACAATAGAGTCACCTATTACAAGAGTATCAGGTGTGTTATTCAGGAAAACCTTTTACATTGCACACTTCATAGGTAAGGTCATAGCATCCAAGATTAAGAACATTATAACTCCACTGTATTCATCTCTCATCAGACCAATAATAGAGTACAACGCTCTCTTTTGCATGCACCTCACCAGACACCTGCAGTAGCTGGAGAGACCTCAGAGATTTCTCACTGAGAAAATCCATGGATTTCCAACACATTACCTACATGGACAGACTGAAGGACCTGTCACTGTACTCTGTATCATATAGACTGCTGAGAGATGACTTTTGGCTGGCCTACAGAGCAGTCTAGAACCCTGCCTTAATAGAAATGCTGCACCTCCGCAAATCAAATGGGACAAGACTCACTCACTCTAGGGACCTTAACCTAGCTTTCGACATCAACAGTACATGCTGGAGAGACAGATATGTTTCCCAGAGATTGCCACTCCTATAGAACAAACTGCCAGTTCATATAAAACTGAGCTCCTCAATGACCCCATTTAAGCGTAACTTGAAAAATTTACAGCAACCTTAACTTTTATCACCATGACTCCACAGTGGTAAGAAGGGCATTTTATATTGCTCATCTCATAAGTAAGGGCATCACCTCCAGAAAAAAAGAGTTTATAACCCCCTCTGTACTCTAACCTCATCAGGTCAATAAGAGAGTGCATCACTTCCTTTGGTATGTTCCTTTCCAAACATCTGCAGCAATTAGAGAGACCACAAAGGCTCCATACAAAGAAAATTCAGGGTCTTCAAGATCTGTCTTATGCGGACAGACTGAAACCATTGTCACTTTACTATGCTGTACAGACTGTTTAAAGGCAACCTCCAGCTTGCATATAGAGTAATCTCTGACCCAGCTGTAATAGAAACACTGCACATTCACAAGTCTAATGGCACAAGGATCACTCACTCAAAGGACCTTAACCTAGCATGTGACATCAACAGAACTTGCTGAAGAGACAGATTTGTCTCACAGAGGTTGCCCCACCTTTAGAACAAGCTTCCTATTCATGTTAAACAAACGATTGGATAGGTAACCGGAAATTCACTCCAGGGGTTCCACCTGTTTCCCTCTAAGACAGGGCAATTAGGTGGTGATTTTAGTGTCTGCTTGAACCAGACATCCTTGAGAACATGGGTTGAACTTGGTTTGGTTTGTAAGGGCCCTGGGGTCATTAGTCTAGTACCTCCTATGATCCTATGATCTTATGGATAGGAAATCATAAATTTACCCTGGGGGTTTCACCTGTGTCAATCTTAGACAGGGGCAACCAGTGCTGATTATGGATTTGCAAATATGGACTACATATCATGGTCTATACGGGAACAATGGTACAACTTGGCTAGGCTTGAAAAGGCCCTAGAGCCATTAGCCTAGTAACCTCTTATGAACATATGAACCTATGGCCATTATGGTAGTAACCTCGCATGAACCTATGAAGCTATGAACCTATGCAGGCCTGCCAACATCTTGTCTCACACATGGGATGCTGATAACATGTACCACATATAAGTCAGCTGCAATCTTTCAAAATTCAGACTTGTGCTGTGGTGCTTGCATTATGTACTGTGTTCTTTAGCCTGTATACTTAGCTAAATAGGAGTTCTATTCTCACTGCAGTAGTGTGTGTGTGTGTGTGTGTGTGTGTGTGTGTGTGTGTGTGTGTGTGTGTGTGTGTGTGTGTGTGCTCTTGCTTGACATTACACAGAGCCTTTTACTACAGCATGTGGGACATTGTTATTACCCGATTCTCAACAGACACTGCTAATGTCATCAGCTATATCAGATTTTTGGATATACATTCATTCCACCAGGGCATGATCAGACAATGGCCTGGAGAACAGGCAAATGTCGCCTCATCCTATACCAGACGGATTACAGTGACATTGCTTTTAATCTATCCAAATACATCATGGCATGGTTTGTAGGCCCTGTGTTACCTTGCTGAGAAAGCCCTGTGGTCTCTCCAGCTGCTGCATGTCTCTGCTAAGGTACAAGCAAAACAGAGCATTATAATGTATTACTGTTCTGATGACATATGTCCACAGTGCTGTCATACAATCTTAAGATCTGAATAAGATGGTGTGACTTATGATGCGCACCATACATTTGTCCTGGAAAATCATTAAAGAGGGAAGTTAGAAATAAATTATACACATTGCAGTTTCTGTCTTCACAATCCTTGCAAGAGCATTCACTATAAAGGTGAGAAATGTCGGTGCTATCAACTGCCTAACTTTCCAAGGCCAATATAAGTCAAAGCTACAATGACCAGCTCAGCAACACAAATGCAAATATACTAAGCACTAAGTCAGATATGGACCCAGAGCATCAGACAGAGCTTTGTATTCCTAAATCCAAAAGATAGAAAACAGGGATATGGCATAGTTATCATCACTTGCACAGGGGGTTTTGTAAGGGGGAGGGAACACAAAAGGTTGGTGACTGTGTGAGTAAGAAGGAGAAGAAGGTAGACAATGGTATAAATAACAGTTAAATGTCCAAAAACTCCAATTATACAATGACCCCCCCCATTAATATTCCAAAATGTGCACGCTGATTGGTCAGCATGCACATTGTAAATCAGACTTATACTAATGGAAAAAGGTCCAGTAGTATAAGTTTTTTTTTCTTACAGCAACGAAGAAAGCAAGATCTCCATTGCTTTTTAGAAAGTGTCTCGCTATGTTAAAGGTGTTTAACATAGCGAGACAGCTTTTAAAAAAAAGCAACGGAGAAAGGAAGATCTCTGTTGCATTTTTTAAAGCTTTCTCGCTATGTTAAACTCCTTTAACATAGCGAGACACTTTCTAAAGCAATGGAGAAAGCAAGATCTCTGTTGCTTTTTAGAAAGTGTTTCTCTATGTTAAAGGAGTTTAACATAGCGAGACAGCTTTAAAAAAAGCAACGGAACTTTCTCCATTGCTTTTTTTAAAGCTGTCTTGCTATGTTAAACTCCTTTAACATAGCAAGACACTTTCTAAAAAGCAACGGAGATGTTGCTTTCTCCGTTGCTTCCACCCACAGCTCTGATGTACAGCGTAAGCATACACATGCACAGTACATCAGAACTGCCGCAGAATACCAGACAGCTGTGGAAGGCAGCAAGGAGGCATTATACAATGCCATTATTTAAGAATACGTATTTTTTTCTTAAATAATGTCATTGTATAATAGCAATAACCCACCATGACCAAACCATGCCAACCGTGGGTAAATCCAGCATTACCCACATCCAGGCGTGGATTATTGCTTAAATTTTCCACGCAAATCGAACCAGAACAATGACACCATGTAAATAATTTGTTCTTCACACATTCATTAAAATAATAAAAAACACTAAAAAATTCAGTTAAACACTTTCATTCTATACCAAAAACCTCTTCAGAACTGAATAACAATCACTTCAAAACTACATATATACCATTCAACCCACCCCTTTAATCATTTGCTTTTAATTAACCAAATTATCATAAGGAAACTATGTACTCACAATTCATAATGCTTTAATCTTAAAACAGGAGCTAGAGAGTTATCCTCATTTATACCTGGAAAACTAGTTGCATTTAATTTGATTTGCCATTTTAACTATTTTACATTCAGATGTTCATCCATTATATGTCCCTAAGGGTTCCTTCTGGTAAAATCAATTACCTTAAAACCAAATTTATAGGCTGGAATATTCAATACATGTAAGCATAAGGCATTTGTGGACTTGCCCTTTTTAATATCCAACAGGTGTTCATATACCCTGTCCCTCAACCTCCATGAGGTTTTTCCCACATAAAACACTGGGCATAACAAACATTGGACCAAATAAATCATATTATATGACGCACAATTAAAGGTTCCTTTAACCTTAAATGCTACTCCATTAACCTTAACTTGGTCCCCCTCTATTACATACCTACATTGAGGGTAGGAACCACATTTATAGGTCCCCTCCTCCCTGTTGGTTGAGCAGTAGATTTTTTATTTTCCAATAGAAATTTAAATGATTTATCCTTTTTATAAACAATAGGAAATTACCCATTTTTGTCAATAACAGGGGGTCCACCAAAAATATTTTCCAATTACTTTTAACACATTCTATTATAGCTGAACTATCCAAAGTATAAGAGGTAATAAAGGCTGCTTTTAAGGTGCTGTCGTTGCTCCTTATATTACATAATTCTCTTGCTACTTGTCCACCATTGTTTAAGACGGGCATATATACTCCCAAGGATCTCTTCATAACCACTTTGGCCTTAATTTCCCTTAAAAAAGAGTCAGGGTAACCTCTGGAAGTGAACATCTGAAGTACCTTATCACATTCAATGCTAAAAATATCAAAATCTGTTATCATTCTCACAAACCTAACCAACTGGTCCTTTGCTGCCTTTTTTTGATGTATAAGATGCCAGCTGGAATATTGCAGATAACTATTTGAAAAAGTTGGCCTGCAATAAGTAGTAGAGGTAAAACATCTCTTTTCCACATCCTTATTAATCAAAACATCCAAAAACGTAATATTGTTTTCCTTAGCAGAATAAGTAAATGATAAAAACCCAACTATTACTGATATAAGTAAAAAAACTCTTGCAATCTTTCTATCGTGTCATTCCAGGAAACAAATATGTCATCCAAAAAGCGTGTATATAAACTCCAACTGTTTGCATATTCACTGTTAAATATGAACTTTTCTTCCCACACTGCCATTACAAAATTCGCAAACACAGGAGCACACACTGCTCCCATGGCCAGCGCTATGGTTTGTCGAAAGTATTGCCCTCCAAAATATAAAAAGCTGTTCTTTAACACTATTTCCATAAGGGTGACCATGGTTTTAACCTTTTCTGTTGTCAGACCTTCACAGTTAAAAAGCTGCTGTTCAAATAACAATAATCCCATGTTATGGGGGATGACTGAATATAAATTGTTCACATCTATGGTGACCAACAAAGGAATTAGGATGAAAATTTGCTTTATTCAATAGTTCTAAAAAATGCCAAGAGTCTTTACATATTTTACCCAAACTTGATAAATACTTCTGTAGCTTCGAATCTATGAACTTCACAATAAAAAATGTTTTAGAACATTTTGCATCCACAATAGGTCTGAAGAGGGGTTGATGGATATTTTTATGCCATTTAGGTATTCCAAAAATGGTCGCTACTTTAGGTCTATCATTGTACATAAATTCATAATCATTCCTAGTACTAAGACCTTCCCATAGCAAATCATACAATAGCATATCAATTTTGGAATATGCAATGTTGATTTAATTTTTAGATGCTATAGCATATGCATCTTGCATCAGCAATTGGTTCATTGTGTTAGAATAATCCACTTGATCCATTACAACCAACCCCCCTCCCTTATCCAGTTTCATTTCCATTAAGTTCCCATCAACAAGAATTTCAGCCAACATATTATGTTCTTTACTTGATAAATTATTTCATTACATTTACATTTTTCACTACAAATCTTTTGTATATCCCTCTCACATAATCTTTCAAACAATTGTAGCTCCTGTTTAATTGGTGGATTAAAAACACTTGGCCTATGTATCATAGTGGTCTGCTCATTAACATTTGCATTATCAAACCACAGTTTAAAATTCAACTTCCTAATAAATAATTTTAAATCTAATATAGTTTCTGTAATGTCCACTCTTCTAGTGGGAACAAAAGTGAAACCTTTTGCAGCATATCAGCATGTGCTACATGTAGTTGCTTGGAAGAATAGTTATAAATGCTAATGTCATTAAATGAATTTGTAATAATTCTCAAAGCCATGCCCTCATTGTCATTTAAGATTTCATCACTTACTTTCTCCATTTGTTCTGTTTGTATGCTTGTTTCGGCCTGGCTCCCTGCAGCAAGTACATCTCGTTTGCTGTTGGTGTATGAGGCCATCTGTTCCTGATTCTCTCTGAACTTCTCTCCATTCCTTGCCCTAAAGGGGCTCCACCAGGTTACAGTGGGAACCAAGTTTTAACTACCAATCAGAACACTGCAGAACTGCCTACTGGTTCTGACTCTATTAATACAGGTTCAGGGAGGGGTGGAGCCCCTTTAGGATAAGGAATGGACAGAAGGTCAGAGAGAATCAGGAACAGAGGGACTCATGCACCAACAACAAATGAGACTTACTTGCTGCAGGAAGCCAGTCCAAACAAGCATACAAACAGAACAAATGGAGAAAGTAAGTGATGAAATCTTAAATGACAATGAGGACATGGTTCGGGGCATTATTATGAATTTATTTAATGACTTTAGCATTTATAGCTATGATTCCAAGCAACTACATGTAGCACATGCTGATATGCTGGCAAAAGGTTTCACATTTGTTCCAGCTAGAAGAGCGGACATTACAGAAACTATAATAGATTTACAATTATTTATTAGGAAGTTGAATTTTAAACTGTGGTTTGATAATGCAAATGTTAATGAGGAGACCACTAGGATATGTAGACCAAGTGTTTTTAATCCACCGATTAAACAGGAGCTACAATTGTTTGAAAAATGATGTGAGAGGGATATACAAAAGATTCCTAGTGAAAAATTACATTAATTTATCAAGTAAAGAACATAATTTGTTGGCTGGATTTCTTGCTGATGGGAACGTAAGGGTAATGAAACCTGATAAGGAAGGGGGGTTGGTGGTAATGGATCAAGTGGATTATTCTAACACAATTGTTGATGCAAGATACATATGCTATAACATCTAAAAATGAAATCAATATTGCATATTCCAAAATTGCTATGATGTTATATGATTTGCTACTGGAAGGTCTTATTACTAGGAATGATTATGAGTTTATGTACAATGATAGACCCAAAGTAGTGACCATTTCTGGAATACCTAAAGTGCATAAAAATATCCACCAACGCCCCCTTCAGACCTATTGTTGACACAAAACATTCTAAAACATTTTGTATTGCGAAGTTCATAGATTCTAACCCACAGAAGTATTTGACGAGTTTGGGTCAAATATATAAAGACTCTTGGCATTTTTTAGAACTATTGAACAAAGCAAATTTTCATCCTAATTCCTTTTTGGTCACTATAGATGTGAACAATTTATATTCAGTCATCCCTTACAACATGGGATTATTGTGGTTTGAACAGCAGCTTTTTAACTGTGAAGGTTTGACAACAGAAAAGGTTAAAACCATGGTCATCCTTATGGAAATAGTGTTAAAGAACAACTTTTTTATATTTTGAAGGGCAATACTTTTGACAAACCATAAGGGTGGCCGTGGGAGCAGTGTGTGCTCCTCTGTTTGCAAATTTTGTTATGGCGGAGTGGGAACAAAAATTCATATTTAACAGTGAATATGCAAACAGTTGGAGTTTATATACACACTTTTTGGATGACATATTTGTTTTGTGGAATGACACGATAGAAAGATCCTAAGTGTTTTTTACTTATATCAATAATATCATTGAGTTTTTATCATTTACTTATTCTGCTAAGGAAAAGAATATTACTTTTTTAGATATTTTGATTAATAAGGATGTGGAAAGAAGATGTTTTACCTCTACTATTTATCACAAGCCAACTTTTTCTAATAGTTAACTGAATTATTCCAGCTGGCATCATAAACAACAAAAGAAGGCAGTAGTTAAGGGCCAGTTGGTTAGGCTTGCGAGAATGATAACAGATTTTGATATTTTTAGCATTGAATGTGATAAGGTACTTCAGATGTTCACTTCCAGAGGTTACCCTGACTCTTCTTTAAGGGAAATTAAGGCCAAAGTGGTTATGAAGAGATCTTTAGGAGTATATATGCCCGTCTTAAACAATGGTGGACAAATAGCAAGAGAATTATGTAATATAAGGAGTAACGACAACACTTTAAAAGCAGCCTTTATTACCACTTATACTTTGAATAGTTCCGCTATAATAGAATGTGTTAAAAGTAATTGGAAAATATTTTTGTTGGACCCCCTTTTATCAACAAAAATGGGTAATTTCCCTAGTATTTTTTATAAAAAGGATAAATCATTTAAATTTCTATTGGAAAATAAAAAAATCTACTGCTCAACCAACAGGGAGGGAGGTGACCTATAAATGTGGTATCTACACTCACTGTAGGTATATAATATAGGGGGACCAAGTTAAGGTTAATGGAGTAGAATTCAAGGTTAAAGGATACTTTAATTGTGTGTCAGATAATGTGATTTATTTGGCCAATGTTTGTTATGCCCAGCATTTTATGTGGTAAAAACCTCAAGGAGGTTGAGGGACAGGGTATTTGCGCCTCTATTGGATATTAAAAAGGGCAAGCCCACAAATGCCTTATACAAACATGTGTTGAATTTTCCAACACATAAATTTGGTTTTAAGGTAGGATTGATTTTACCAGAAGGGACCCTCAGGGACAGCTAATGGATGAGCATCTGAATGTAAAAGAATTAAAATGGCAAATCAAATTAAAATGCAACTAGCTTTCCAGGTATAAATGAGGGTACCTCTCTAGCTCCTGTTTTAAGATTAAAGCATTACAAATTGTGAGTTCCTAGTTTCCCTATGATAATTAGGTTAATTAAAAGCATGTGATTAAAGGGGTGGGGTGAATGATATATATATATATATATATATATATATATATATATATATATATATATATATATATATATATCGTTTTGAAGTGATTGTTATTCAGTTCTGAAAAAGTTCTTGGTATAGAACAAAAGCACTTAACTGAATTTGTAGTGTTTTTATTATTTTAATAAATGTATGAAGAACAAAGTATTTACATGGCGGCTTTGTTGTTCTGGTTCGATTTGTGTGAATATTTAGACATTGGTATAAAACAGCAAATGACCAGTGAGAAAGCTGAGTAACTGTTGTGTGTGTCTGTAAGAGTCCTCCAGGTGAAATTCATGTGTGAGTGTCTGCATGAACACAGCCAGGCTCTGTGCTAGCTCTACATCTTGGTCTGTCAGACAGGTGTGAGCCATGCATGGTAGAGGTGGCAATTCATCATTATCATCTCCGACCATGAGTACTGGCTCTGCCAGGAGTTGCACTGGCACCTCCACGCCCAAGGTCAGATCCACTGCTGCTACCTGAACATGACTGATGTCTGCTGGATGAGTTTCCTTCACAGGGACACCCAGAACCAAGACCCCATGGCCTGCCACATTTGGGTGTGGACAGCACATTCACTGATGGAGCAGTGGAAGTGCTGCCAGTATGGGAGGGTGATCAGGCATGGCCACTTTGGTTGACAGCAGATGATGTGGCTAACCTACACCCATGAGGATGCCATTCCCCTTCCAGCAGATGTTCCATTACAGACACTGCTTTTTCCATGACAGACACCCCTCGGTCCATCATAGATACCCCTCCTTCTAACATATTCATCCGATCCAGTGAAGCAGCAACACAGTGGAGGCAGTCACGCATGTCAGACTGTGCCACATTCACAACCCTGAACATTTGTCCAGAGCACCTATGGAAAGATGCCTGTGCCTCCATGATGGCCCTAAACATACAGGGTCTATATTAGAACACCGAACATTCAAAATGTCGAGTGTTCTAATATCGAACCCTACCAATCAAAAATACTAAGCATAGAAAATTCAGAACAGCAAAATTTTTCCTAGGGAAAAAAATTTGCTGTCCCAAAACACATACACACAACACTAGCACACCAAACAAACAGCAATCCACACACATATACCTAAACTCTTACCCCTAACCCTACACTAAACTATACACGCACCACTAACTATCCACTTACCTTAATCCAAACCCTAACCCTAAGGTCCGTCACTATCACACACTCACCTCACTTGCGCCCTAACCCTAACTCACCTACCCCGCCCTAACCCTCATGTCCACACAATCACACACTTACCTGACCTGCGCCCTAACCCTAACTCACCTAACCTGCCCTAACCCTCACGTCAACACAATTGCATGCATAGCTAACATTCACCCTAACCCTGACTCACCTAACCGGCCCTAACCCTCATGCCCACACAATCGCACACATACCTAACCCGCACTCTAACCCTAACTAACCTAACCCACACTCAATCGCACATGTGCCTGAACCCGAACCGTAACTTTCCACCAGGGTGCTGAAAATACCAAAGAAACAGAAACGGACAACCAAAATCTTTCCCTAGGAAAAAATTTGGTTATCTGTTTCTTCGATATTTTCAGCGTTTGCTGAAAACGGGTCGATATTAGAACACTCGACATTTTAAATGTTCGGTGTTTTAATATAGACCCAACATACATTGAGGGGCACAGGAAGTGACACCTTCATCAGGTGGAGGAGGGACAACAGGCCCCATACTAGAACTCCTATCAATCCTCTTGTGTGGCACCTCACCCACACTTTGACTATGGCCAAACTCAACAGGCACTGAAGTCACAGCAGCCACACTTCCCTGATCAATGTCCTCATCCTCCATCTGTCCAATTATCTGTGGGCTCAGTGGGCTGGGTAGGCATAGGCCTATTGGCTATGTCCGATGGAAATGCAAGGGATGGCTGTATGTCAACCTCTGTGTCAGATTCAACCTCTGCACTCCCTGACTGTTCCTCACTTTGGCCACCATCTTCATCAGTGTTTGCATATACACTGACATCAGGTGGCACAGGGCCCACACTCCCATTGTCATGATCACCTGTGATAAAAAGCAAGAAATCCAGGAATATATTAATAGCTGCACTACTATAGTGCAATATATGCTAACAAAGTAAAAGTGCTGCCACTATTACAGATACACAAAACAGGCCTGAGATCTAAATCACACACTACAATATTTCTTTAAGTGGCTCAGCAGTACTGACATAAAAAGATTTGGCTTACCATCTGCAGAAGACATACTGCACTGTAGTTCAGATGCTCTTGGAAGAAGTTAAGCAAGAGGTATGGGTAACATAATCACAATTAACAGCAACACAGGTAGTAATACATTTACCCCTTTATATATGCATTAACTCTACTTTCAACAAGAACGTGACTGACAACTCCATCCTAAGCTTCTAACTGTAGCAATCTTCAATAGGCCCTCTCCAAAAAAAAGACGTGACACAGAATTAACTTATCCATTTCAATTGTTTTACTATATAACTGTATTCAATTGTTCAGATAACAAAGCCTACCTGGAAGCTCCTCATGGGATGTGTTTGCTGTCTCAGAAGGTGTTCTGGCCGCATCCAGGACATGCACTCTTCTGGGAGCTGTCTGGATCTCTGATATTGGCCATTGTTCATTGGGGGTTAGTGGTGGTTCCCTAGCAGGCCCTACCCTGGTAACCATATGGTCATGGCTCACTGCACCTGCTCACCTCCATGCAGATGTGATCATGTCAGTGACCCTGTGGGGCACCTGTTCATATGTTCTGCCATGGCTGCACATGGAATTTACATCCTGGACAATCTGCTGCCATATTCAGATCCTACGTGACACATCTCCCCATCTCCTTTCCAGGGAAAAAAGCACCATGTTGCATAAACCCATCAATGATTATTTGGTTTTCGGCATAAGTGAAGGGGGGGGGGTTCTGTAAATCCCCACACCTGAGTGGCATACTCATAGGTGCCCTAAAAAACAACAGAAGGATAATACACATAAGCATTACATAACTACAAAATAACTGTTTCCAGATAAAACAGAAAAGGTAGCCAGTCAGTATTACCCACTGGAGAAACATAAAACAGTCTACAGATGTGAAATACTAACAACAGCCAGGATGCAAAACAAGGACAGTAACAAGAGCAACATATCCTTGTTTGTGCCATAACAGTAACTCACCTTTGCCCCCTCAAAAGAACAGTCCATTCTTGTTTCTGCCATAACAGTAACTTTCATTGCCCCCCTCCCCACAAAAGAACAAGCAAATGACCCATTTTGCTAACAAAACATCTTTGAAATGCTAAAAATGCTATCAGAGGACCTGTCCCTGAAACATCTGTACATATTTATTATACATCATTCCATTTTCATGTGTTGACAATCACGTGTACCTCTGAAATGGCATGACGAACATGCCCATGCCATCAGTACACTTCTAACTAATGCATACAGATAAAAGTGAAAAAGCCTTTGCTTCACATTATTCTTAAATACATTCCAGCATATGCAGTATGCAGGTGACAAAATGGGACCATACCTGCTGAAGTTCAGTACTCCTCTGTATAGATATATCCTGAAGAAAAATAATTTGTGCAGTCTTCCAATCATATATAACTCTCCTCACCATCAGCTTGGCTAGCTATTCAGTTGCCTTTTTATATGGTGTAGATTATTAATGGATTGCACCTGTGGAGCTATCCAACAAGCTATAAAGCATCCATGTAGACTCCATGCTGTTTTTTCCTGTGACTTTCAAAACTTTTGGAGTACAGACATGGAAAGTCTACACAGACAGAATGTTAGGGGCTGCTGCTGCTTTAATGTATTTGTATGTGCTATAGGCTGAATCCAATATTGCTGCTGCTGATGATGATACCAATAGGCCTAGGCCAAGCAGGAGAAGAGTTTTCAGGCCCTGTTTAACTTTTCACAACCTACATGACATGGAAATTTTAGAACGCTACATGGTGGACAAGGACACACTACAGGAACTCTACAACCTATGCTGCCCTCAACTCAGAGCCAGAGCCAACCAAGGGGAACCCATTCCAGTGGAAACTAATGTATGCATAGCCCTTAAAATCTTTGCTACAGGTACCTGTCAGAGACCAACAGGAGACATGCTGTGGGTGTCACAGGCATCAGCATCCAGGAGCCTCCACCAATTCCTGGATGCTATGCTCCAACATGCCAGTGACTACATATATATTTTCCTGTAGTTCTGAGTTGAGGGCCAGAAATATGCAACAGCTCTACTGGGTAGCACATAACCCTGAAGTTCTGGGTGCCATAAATTGCACTCGTTCAAATTAAGGCACCACCTAGGGAGCAGGGTAGACTCTACATTAACAGAAAGGGCTACCACTCTATCAACTGCAAAATTATGTGTAATGCAAAGGGAATCATCTTGAATGTATGTGCTGGCAACCCTGGCAGTTACCATGACTCACATATCTGGCATACCTCCCAACTGTGCCAGATGTTTACTAGGTGAGATATTCCATAGGGTCATTTACTAGGGAATGCAGGCTATGCACTGGAGCCATTGCTATCAGAAATGCACCCACACCCACAGAAGAATGCCATAATGAGGCACATGCTCAAACCAGAAATATCATAGAGCATGTGTTTTGGCTGCTGAGGTCACGGTTCCAGTGCCTAGATATATCTGGGGGAGCCCTGCAGTACAATCCATGGATATGTACAGAAATCTTCCAGTATGTGCCATGCTACACAACATAATCCTGAGGAAACAGCTGCAGTAGGATCAGCAAGAGGAAGAAGCACACATCCTGTCACCACAGACACAAGCAGATGAGGAGTCAGAGGGGGGAAACACCAGCTGCTGTGGGTGTAGACAGATATAGGTATACTCAGTATACCTTTGCATGCCTTGCATTGGCTAAGAGACAATGCATAGCACACTCACCACCTAGGGCCCTAAAGCCTTCCTCCTACTTACATACATATAGTAACATCGATGCCAGGCAACCCACACAACATTTACCTCCCCATGTATTGGCTGTGCACTGCATGCATCAGACAGAGTCAACTGTGGAAAATGTTGCATTTACAAGGTAAGTCCTGATCCTAGAGTGTATTGTGAATATTATGGCATATCCTTGTAATTCATCAGTTGATACAGTAAGCAAGTAAAAGGTGGGAGATTTGTATATAAATTACCTTTACATGTGAAAGCAGAGACTTATTTGACTTATATGTGTCCATTAGTAAGTAGTAGGCCTCAGGCATCAAAGATTCACACAGTCATACCTTTCAAAAGTACTGATGATCACTGCATGCTCTCAGTTTAGCACCATACATTTGTACTGGAAAATCATTAAAGCGAGAAAGTGAGAAGTTAGAAAGTATTACTGCATATTGTAGTTTCTGACTTCACAACCCTCACAAGATAAAAAAACAGGCAGGATGCAAAATAAGGAGAGTAACAAGAGTAACATATCCTTGGTTGTGCTATAGCACTAACTCAACTTTCCTCACCTCAAAAGTACAGTCTATGCTTGTTTGTGCTATAACAGTAACTCAACTTTCTCCCCAAAAGAACAGCGCACCATTTTATGTGCCAGAGCAGTAACTCACCTTTGCACTCCCCCAAAAGATCAGTCTATGCTTGTTTGTGCTATTCAACCTGCCCTTCAGTTGTTGGCAACTGCATATCACATTATTCCCAGTTAATCACTTCACACATTTTATGGCCAGTGGTATAGAATGGTTTACACACTGCATGACTCAGAGACTAGTCAGATAACTGATGCATGACCAAGAAACATAGAAAGGTAAGACAGAGTTATATATTTACAAGCAATAAGCATAACAAGTTGTGTGAACACTAAGTGCACTATGTCCAAATATAATAAATATAATAAATGTACAAATAGTTTATGATTTGATATCAGTGTACATTATGTTGCAGTTGGTTGTGTGAAGAATGATTTCAGTTCTTTGCTGCAAAGCTGGTTGTGTGGCAAAGAGGGATAAGGCACCATCTTGTTTTCTTAAGGTGCATTGGAGTGAGAGTTGAAATCCAGACCTATGTAGAAATACCTCATGTGTACTAACATCTTCTACTGTGTATGGCATAGAATGCTTTTCCTCATTTCAACTGTCCCCCCCCCCCTTTTGCCACTGTTTGCACAATACGCTGCTTAGCACAAACACAGGCACCAGAGAAAAAAGAATGGCAGGTTTTGGCTGTATTTATCTGACTTGTGTGAAGCGAGGCAGTGTGCAAACTGGACACCTGGACCATCCAGAAATTAGACTGCCAAAAACAGAAGCCGGATACATTTAATTAATACTATTGGGCATCATACAAACCCGATAAGCAGCGCTACATGATGGTTAGCAGCAAGACCTTATCAATGCTTACAGTAAAAGAGGGGATGTCAGGTAACTAGTTTGTGGCAGCAGGTATAAGTGTAGGGCTGGAATGCAGATTGTCCTGGGTTCTAGTACTAGGTGTGCAACTTTTTTTTCAGTGTTGTGACATTACAGAAATCTACTGAAACATGAACAGCTGTGATTTCTACTCTCTTGTGGTAACAGATGTAGGTGTAGGACTTCCATACACATGGTCCCGGGTTAAAATCCAGTATATTCCATACACTTTTACTATTGTCCCATTTCCCATCATAGTCACTCTCGCTTATAACACTTGACATAGTGTAGTTGATATTAATTATATGAATGAGGGCTGAGACACTGATATTGTGTTATTTACAGTATTCATTCATTTATTTATTTTTCTATGTGTTATCACGTTTATTATCAAATACATGACTATGAGTATACTGGGCTCTATTTTCCTGTATGTATATTTCCACTATATTGTGTAAATTTCACTGATTGCCACTTTTGTGCACTGCTTATCATCGCGCAAACACAGCACTCAGGAATGCGCACTGCTGAGCACCGTGTTTGCATGATGGTAAGCGGTGAGCAACATTTCCAAACAGTGTGCGCACTCCCAGTAAACGTGCTAACTGGAATTGATGGGAAACCATCACTCTCCATTGCTCTTGATCCATGATAGACATGGCAGGCAATTGTGGAGAGGGTGTGAGATTTAGGGCTCACAGATGGGGTGTCCAGGAGTCCAAGATTTTTGTTGGACTCCTAGTGAAACACCACAGTGCCAGGATACTGCATAGGGATTATTCTGGGTCCCACTACAAGTCAGAGGCTTAGGATAGCTTGGCCTGGGTTGTAAACAGTGCCACATGTATTCTCCGCACCGGTGACCAATGTAGGCATCACTACAGTGACCCCAGGAGGAGAAAGAGGGGTACCAAGGAATTTAGGGAAGAGGATCCCATGCATGTGTAAGTATAAAACATAAAAAGTAATTGTAAGACTTAAAAGCTGAATATAGGCAAGACCCGTATTTATAATGATATTCTGTTCTGTTTTCTCCACAGCTGCCCGGGAAAGGGAGGTCAAGGTGAGAACCCATAATGCTAGACTGGTGAGGATAAGGGATACATGTGACATGTAGGCAGTAGAAGAGTACTGTTATTGCAGCATTAAAAGCTACAGATAGCTGTTTTGATATTTTTACAGTTGTATCAAATTCAGCTTGCATAAACCAACTCCTAATAGCAAATGTGCATGCATTAGTCTGGGTTCAAATACCATACTTCCTAAGTATAGAATACTGTTAATTCTGCAATTATATTTAAATTACATTAAAACCTTTATGCCAGTGGCACAGATGACCTGCTGTAAAGTGTAATCTGTGTAAATGCAACACGCATATGTGCAATATATGCACGTCAAGGAGTACTTACTGTAATATGCACTATAGTGTGCACCTGTTAGGAGCTGGTAGTCTTACAAGGAAAAGTTATCTGTTAGGATGTGGTAGTCTTAAGAGTAGAGATTAAAATAATAGAGTCAAATAATTGTATTAAATTATTATATGTCACATATGAAGGTACTAATGTTATCTCTTTTTTTTTCTCTCACCCCAACCATTATCACTTTTTTATTTTATTTTTATTTTATTGTATTTTATTTTTTTTTTCTGTTTTATTTTATTACGTGTCATCAAAATGTGTCCATGTCATCCATGTATACCACATTACGAAATGCTCCACAACACAGAGGGGTAGGCCTGCCCCAGAGGATCCACCTGCCCCCACTCCACCAGCTATGGCACCATTGCACAGTACATCTGAGAGCCAACCTGGCAGCACCCCCTCTGCTGCCCCTGCACTACCTGCCCCCTCAGGTAGTTCTGCCTCAGAGGATAGTCCAGTGGTTCCCTCTCTGAGCAGTGGCAGAAGTTGTGAGTTTATCACCCATGAAGAATTGCCAGGTATGGTGTGTAATGTTGTCCACTGCATTGTTGGTGCACACCTATGCTGGCTGTAGAGGCTAATCTCCCTTATTTTACATAATACCAGGACAAGGAGACATAGACGTCAGCCACTCCAGCCAGCAGTGGAATTAGGTGACAGTGATGACAGTCCAGTGGGTGAGGACTCAATTCTCACTGTCACCCAGCTTGATGACCATGGGTTCTGGATGTCCCCACCCTCACTCCAACCATAATGTCCACCAACCTCTTATGCCCATCACCTTCCCTGTGTCTTGTCTGTCTTGTCTGTCTGTGATTGCTTCCTCACCTATCCAGCTTACTTGACCCAGACATATCTGCATCCCTTCTCCAACATTCTTCTCTCTCTCTCTCTCTCTCTCAAAAAAAAAAACAAAAACAAAAACGGGCACCTGTCCAAAAAAAAAAATGCCCCATACATAGCTCTGCATTTTGCACACGTGTCTTCTTAACACACTTGATTTGGTCCAACTGGATATTCAACATGATTGTGTTGTGGTCATCCCTCTCTCTGGAGGTGACAGTCCAAATTCAGCTAATAGTCTGCATTTATGATCAGTTTTTACTGTTGAAGAAATGGATAGCTATGGTTCTTTCCTACCTCTCTTCTGCACATTCCTGTATTGTTTTCCCTTTGTTCTTCTCCCTGCTTGCTCCCCATTTCACCACTGCCCTATCTTCCCCATTTCTTTTCTTTAATGCAGTATTGTGCGATGGTGTGCATCACACACCAAAGCACAGCATTGGTAATGCAAAAGTAGTTAAAAGTATTATATACAGCTGTATTTAAACTCAGTATCATCTGGCCCCAAACAGGAAAGTATCATTGCATTAACACCTGCTGCCACAGAGTCAGCTAAGTAGCAGGTATATTCCACAGACTAAATGCTAACTGCCATACTTTAACAATGCTGTCACTGGAATAGTTACATGACATTCCCTTATTTACTAATCATTCTTCAGGTATCTCTTTTGCCCATCGTGCAACGCCTTGAAATCAAGATAAGCACAGCCAAACCTTCCATTCATTCTTTCATTTCCCCTGCTTGCAATAAACTCCACATCACACAAACAATTGCCAAAAAATAATAAAATAATAATAAAAAACTGACAGAAAACATAGTGTGCCAACAAATGAAGAGTAGGTTGGATGTTAATGAAACAGATCCTGTGAATTGTGCACTGCTTACTTGCATTTCCAACCTTGACAGAAGTACATATAACACTTTGTCAGTCTAACCTGACACACACCCACCTGATGTAAGCATTCACAGTTGCTATCCATTAAACACAAACACTGAGGGAGTGCCTGCACTATGTTTACATCAGCTACATGGAGCCAAGTATTTGGCATTCAGCAATTCTAATGAGTTTAGACCTCATTTGCATCTTCACCATGCTGACAGCCCTGAATCTACAGCAGACAGCAACCGTGTAGCTAGGGAAACTGAAAGGGAGCCAAATTGTTCATGTGTTGAACACAGAAGAGAGGGCATTACTTTGGGATCTATCTGCACAGAGAAGTATTGATTTTTAGATGATATACCTGCATTTTATCAGCTGCATATTGCATATGCTGACATATAACTATGAATAGTCTGTTTAATGTTTTTATATTTATTTTGATTAGCACACACTTTTACAATTTTATCTGTCTGCATTACTTACAAGTGTACTGTTTATTTGGGGGTGGGAGAGCAAAGCTGCATTTCAGTTATGGAACAAAAAAGGATGATGTTGATATTGTTACTCTCCTTTTGTTGCATCCAGCCTGTATCTAATGCTGTCACATGTTAAGGTCATTTCTGTACAAATCTCACATCTTTTACTATTTATTCTGTCTGTGTAGACTCCTTTCCATGGCTGTATTCCAAAAGTTTTGAAATTCATGGGGAACACCAGCACAAAGTCTACACGGTTGCTTAATAGCTTATTGAATAGCTCCACCATGTTAGACCGGTTAATTACCATGTAATTCAGCTGCTTTTTCTGTAATTAGCATGCTGCAGTGTTTACATTGTTTACGTGGGGGTGCGCTCTTCTACATGGTGCTTACTGCATCTAAACCTTTTTGCAATCTTCTTTGGATGTGACATTGAGTGGGAAAGAATGAGTGGTCTTTGTGGTTTTGTTCCATTTTCCTAGTTTGTGATTTAATCTACAGATACATGAGCTGAAGGTAAAATACAGATCATGTAAGGATATGCATAGTAGATGTGCTGAGTAATGTATATTTAACAAAGAAGTATGAATAGTTGCTAGAAAAACAATGTAAAATTCTTTGGATAATATCCCAGTTGCCAATGACAATAGGAAAAGTAGATGCATTTCAGAAGTATACTTATAATGATTTACAAATGCAACAATTGAAAGATATTGCAGTGATAGACTGGTCTGAGCAAAAGACTTAAGTAAGGAAAGAAATTCAGCCATATTTTAATTTTAACACAAAAATAAAAGTTATGTCCAAGGCTTACTGTTCAAAGCTGATGAAAAACATAATTCCTAGTCAACCGAAGAAACAGATCCTTGAGTCCAGTGACTTAAGTCATTTCTGCTAGCTACAAAGTGCAAAGAATTAGCAAAAGTCATAACTTTAAGGACAGGTATGGCAATTCTGAGAGAACAAGCAGTGCAGATTTGTGCCATTTGCCAAGCTTATTGTAACAGAAATACAGTGGAAGATGATAATACACACAGTACCAGATCATCCATGGAGCAAAGTGGGCCTAATTTGTTCCATTTCAGAGAAGTCAGATGATTGTCAATGCACATTATAGTGCAGATTGTCTCCAGCATGACCTGAATGCTAGCCATTTTAATTGACATTATGAGAGCCAGATCTACAAACAGTAGGCAGACAAATAAGACAGTGGTCCCAAACAGCTGCACACAGTGCTTTGTTGTCTCTTCAGTTTGTGGCCACAGATTCATGCAGCAATGAATGTTTCATTTTCAGGTAAAGACGTCATTCCATACCACTTGTAGATTGTTATTCTAAATTCTTGGAAATAATCAAACTGACAGAAATAACAAATGCAGCTGTAATTAATGCATTCAAGTACAGATTCTCAAGAAAGTGTATGTCTGATGTTCTTATATCTGGCAATTATCCACAATATGCAAGTCAGGCATTCAGAAGAGCAGGAATTTAAGACATATCATGCCTGATCCACACTGTCCTCAGTCTAAAACAGAAATGGAGAGAACCATCCAAACAGTGAAGACTCTCATGAGAAAGAAATGTAACAAAAGCTATGAGGATTGTCATCTTACAATTTTTGAATATTAGGAATATTCCACTCCAGGGATTCAGTCTTTCACCAATTCAACTATTGATGGACAGAAAGTTAACAAACATGTTCACCATTTCAGTTACATTGTTGATATCAAAACATCAAAATAAAGGGAAAGAAATGCTGGAAAGAAATCATCAGCGAAAGGAATGTTCTATAATACAAACTACAGAAGAACTCAGAACCCATTGGGAACCTACAACAAGATGACAGTATTGGTAAAGCAGCTGAACCAAGACCATGCAAGGTCCATGGGAGAAGAGTGTAAACTGTATAGAAGAAATAGAAAGAAATTTTATGACAAAAATTAAAGGTTCAGGAAGACAAGTACCCAGAACTGACACAAATAGTCGTTTTGCAAGAAAATAGAGATAATAAAAAGTGATGGTTGGAGGCTGCAGAGCGACAGAGACAGAGAGAGAGAGAGAGAGAGAGAGAGAGAGAGAGACTCCTGAAGTTGTGTCTCCAGGTGAAGCTGTACTGCAGCAATAATTGTCCCAAAACAAAATTAGTGATCACTTGCCAATTTTCACTCGCCGTCTCCCTTGCATCTCTTACCGCACCCATAATATCATCACTACCCGCAACGACAAAAATTTCAACCCATCAACCTTCATATATTCTCTAAAAGCAGTAAATTGGAACATTCTAAAGACACTACCTTTAGAAGACGCAGTTGCTCACTTTAACCTTACCTTCTTAGGAATACTTGATTACCAAGCCCCTATAAGAACAAAAAGAATAAAAACAAACTCTGCCCCCTGGTTAACCAAAACCACACTATCTACCATGCACCTTAGAAACAAAGCCTGGAGACTCTATCTGAGAAATAAGACCCCAGAACAACATATTGCTTACAAAACCCTTCGAAATAAAGTAAAAAAGCTCATAATCTCCGACAGACAAAAATACTTCTTTACACTCCAAAACAACAATAAAACTAACCCACAAAAATTCTGGAAGGGGATCTCCGCCCTCCTAAACCCCAGCAAACCACACACCCCAACTCCAGACCCAAATAGCCCAGACCTAGATCTAGCTACACAGTTCAACTCATTTTTCATCGATTCTATTAGCAAACTTACATCCTCCTTCACACACCCCTCCTCTTCACCTAATACACCCCTAATCTCTCCTGCAAATAACCCTCCCATCATAACCACTTCCACCACATTCTCATCTTCTCACTGTCTATCTTCCACCTCTTCCACTACTCTAACCCCCTCTTCACCCATATCTTCGTCAAGTTCTCTCTCCCAACGTTTCTCTATTCTCATTTAAACCTATCCCCACTTCCACCATAAAGAAACTCCTTCAGAAAGTAAAGCCATGCACCAACGCTCCAGACAACATTCCCTCTTATTTCCTAAGTATAGCCGCGGAAGCAATTGCCTATCCCATCAGCATTCTAATCAACCGCTCCATCCATGAATGTACAGTACCTCTACTATGGAAGCAAGCCTTCATCATCCCCCTCCATAAAGGAGGCAACAATTGCAATATCAATAACTTCCGCCCTATTGCTATCCTCTCCCCTATATCTAAAATCCTGGAAAATGTATCCAGCTTCAACTCCTACCACACCTCATAGATAACAACCTTTTAACCCCTACACAACACGGATTCAGGCCAAATCATAGCACCATGACTGCCCTCTTGTCCTTTCTTGAGACGGTTAATAGAGCACGCGACTCCGGCCACATTGTTTCCACCTTACTACTAGACCTCTCCAAGGCCTTCGATACTATTTCACATAGCCTGCTCCTATCCAAACTATCAGAACTCAACCTCTCTCCCACCTCCATAAATTGGTTCTCCAGTTATTTATCAAACAGACACCAAGCCGTAATATGGAAAAAGGCCACTTCCTCTTTCCTTACTACCCCCACTGGAGTTCCCCAAGGATCTATTCTTGGTCCTATCCTCTTTAATATATTTATAAATGACTTCCACAAATCCATCCCACTTGCAAACATCATCCAATATGCAGACGATTCTACAATTATCTGCTCTGCCACCTCCCCTCTCTTCTCCAAAACTGACTCAGGAAGCTTTCTCAATTACTGAGCATTGGATGAAAATAAATCACTTGGCACTCAACACCTCCAAAACAAAACTAATGGTATTTACCCCCTCCAAATCTACCTCTTTTGACACAAACTCTTTCTCAATTACCAGCCAAAACAACTCACCCTTGGAACTGGTATCTGAAACCAAGCTACTAGGTGTTCTAATTGACAATCAACTTAAATTCAACTCCCATCTACAACTAAATATTAAGAAAACTCATCAAAAACTAGGTATGCTCTACCGTCAAAATCAGTATCTTACTAGTTCCTCCAAAACCACTCTCGCTTCCTCCTTTCTCATTCCCTCTCTTCTCTACGGTGCTCCATTACTGACTAATCTTCAGTCCTCTCTAAAAAGCCAGCTTTCCTCCTGTTATAACAAAATTGCCAAATTCGCTAATAGCCATAGGTCCTCCACCCACCACTGTTCCTCTCTCCAAAAACTAAATTGGCTCGAACTACCTAATCATCTTAACTATATACAGCTGATTTTAGCTCATAAGCTCATTTTCAACCCCTCTCTTTGTCCCTCTCTGTCTTCTGCCTTCAAAATGCACCTTCCAAATAGAGTCTTAAGGTCCAACAATCAAAACCTACTAGAAGTCCATAAACCATCTCACCCCCCAGGCAAACACTTATTATCCTCTAACCTTTCCCGTCTCTGGAACTCACTCCCACCATCCATCCATTACCACCTCTAATCACTACCTATTCAAAAATCTCTTCATTCACATCTTAGGTCCCAATGGGATTGTTCTTGCTCCCACCCCTCATAAATATATGTCATCCTACCTCCTGTATGCATTGAGGCTCAACTTTACCTAACAAAGCTTGTTTCCTTCTGAATAATTACACTGTAATGTAATGTTGTGCTCCTTCTCCAACACAACTCTGCTATGTTATCACCTTATTGTCTCAGCTCACGTACATCACATTAATATTCATTTATTTTATTTCTGAATACTTCTTGACTTTTGAACTAAATGTTTTACCCACTACTTGTATAATTTAATAATAGTTAGCTATCTTGTGTATGTAACTCAGTTTTTTATGTGCTGGAGCTTTTCTCCCCAGGACTC